>NC_089193.1:1169644-1231124 GCF_947507565.1 Oscarella lobularis | reverse complement strand
GAATGAACGGCACTCAATTGCACGCGAATGCGAGCCTTGCCGTGAGGAACGACGGGAAAACTGAACCCTATAACAAAAATTCCTCTTTCGAGCATTTCGTCAGCCATTTCGGTAGCCAGGCGCGCGTCTCCCAACATCACCGGACAGATAGGATGGTTGTCTCCCTGCGAAGCAATCGCACTTCATACTATTTGCTACGAAATAAAAATATTTCCTAACCGAAACGCGAAAACCTGCTTCGGTCATTCTCCTCCTGAAACGTTCCGTATTGGCGGCCACTTTCTTCGGCAGCTCGGAGCTCGTCATAAGCAAGTCATAAACCTCGGTAGAGAGTACACAGTCATAAAAAAACGGCGTAAATCGATTTTTCTAATAATGCGAACTAACTTTACTGGCCTGAGCGACAACAGGGGGCGGCAGGGAATTCGAGAAAAGATACGGTCTCGAACGCTGGCGCAGCAAATCGATTATTTCCTTAGATGAAGTCGTGTATCCTCCTATAAAATACTACTTATATCAGAGTTCCCAGTGCGCTCTTGAAACTACCCGAAGCTCCTCCCATTGCTTTGCCCAGCGTAGAATTTATAATGTCGACGCGACCGGAAATACCCAAGAACTCTTCGGTTCCTCTATGGTCAGCTAGCATCGAACGCTTGCGTGAACCGAATTGAACCTACCTTCCAGTTTTCCCAAGGAAACCAGTGGCGTGGCAATCGTCAACAAACACAATGGCTCCGTACTCGTCGGCGAGATCGCAGATTTCCCTACGGAGAAGTTCAATTTTATCAATTAGCCATCTAAGACCGTTCAAATTCTAGTTATACTCGCTGCAACACGATCAAAAGACAAACTTCTAACTGAGGCCCCCTTTCTAACGTAAGAGACGTGTTGTTTGACCGTTAGAAGCTCAAAAAACGCGTCTCTTTCACGTAGCAATTTTTTAAAAATTTAAAAAGGTTACGACACTTGATACAAACCACACGGAAGACGGTGCTATGGAGGTTTATCCCTATCAGAGGTATCTCACAGACGCAGAGGAACTAATGACTAGGAAGGCCGAAGCCGTCAAGTGAGGAGAGTGACCAGCCACCGGGCCATGATGGTCAAACCCTTGGAGAGCGTTTCCAACTCCCTTCTATCCTAGTCAAGAGCTCATGCTCCTGCTACTGATAGGTATATGGAAACGCTGGGTATATATATAACAACCCTGCCTGGGTCACTTCCACTGCAGCTGTTCACCACAAAAAGTGCGCTAATCGAACTGAAAACACTCTCAATCGGCTGCAAATACGTTTCTGATCACAAACACGAACGAATTTTGTCGCAAATCAATCTAGAAACGCGAAAAAACGACAATAAAACGCGTTCGACGTACGCAAGACACGCCCTGTCACGCTACATATGACGTCAGTTGAATGCATGACAAAATGCTTCATAGGAGCGAGTAGAGGCAAAGAATTCTCCGCGAAATGCATTGTGGGTCTATTCTAAAGACATTCGGTCGCTATTTGGACGCAAAAAGCGAATGGATACGAAGAAACGGCAATGCGCCCTGTCAGCAAAATCAAGGCGCTATATGGCGCCTCTATAAATAACGGGCACTGCGTTGAACGCGCGCTAAACTTAGACAAAGATATGAACGCTATGAACGCATGCGAGACATGAAACGCTATACACAGCTAAATAGTTTCTTCACGAGTGAACACAGCTCAATGTCTCTTACTTCAAAGGCGCCACGTTCCCATCCATGCTAAACACGCCATCCGTAACAATCATCTTTCGTCTCATACCCTTCGCCTCCTCGAGCATATTCCTCAGTTCTTTCACATAGAATTAATTAATCAATACATGACTATCCTCGTCTGCCCCTTCGCGACTTTTTTTTTCAGCCACCCACCGTTCATGTCCCGATGTTTGTATCGGTACTTTTTCGCCTTGCACAGTCGCACGCCGTCGATGATGGAGGCGTGGTTGAGCTCGTCGCTCATCAGCGCATCTTCGGCGCCCAGCAACGCCTCGAATATTCCCCCATTGGCGTCGAAGCAACTCGCGTAGAGAATCGAATCGTCGCGACCGTGAAACTCGGCAATTTTTCTCTCGAGATCAACGTGAATATCCTAATTCGATTAATTAACCTCACAAAATTTAATTAACGAATTTATATCTAATTAATTAATTAGCGAATCATATCTAATTAAAAACCTGCGTTCCACATATGAATCGGACTGAACTGAGACCAGCACCGTGGGTATCAAGAGCATCTTTTCCCGCTTGGATTACGTCGGGATGGGCCGATAGGCCGAGATAGTTGTTCGCGCAGAAATTGAGAACTTTGTTCTCGCGTCCGCGAACGCCGATCGTCGCCGCTTGTCGCGACGTTATCACGCGTTCGGTCTTGTACGTTCCCGCGTCGCGAATCGCCGACAATTCGCCTTCTATCTGCGCTCTGACGTTCGGCAGGGCGCTGCTCGAACGAAACGTCGCCTTGCGAGCGCGGAAGAACGTCGTAGCGGCGCGAAAGCGAGTCGACATGGTCGGAAGAGCAGTGCTTTCGATGGAGTCCCCGTACACGAAATCTAATACTCTTTATTTAATCGTGCTCTCCGAAGTACTTCGATTCGATTTCGCGTTTCGGTAAAGCGCCGGTTTTTCCTACGACATTGTGCCTAACGTTAGGCTCCTTTTTCTTCGTTTTGGTTGCCGTTGCTACGCGACGATTCAGTGATACCGGCGAATTGAACATGACCGTTTGAGCAATCTGAATGCTTCTCTCTACTTTGCTCGGCCGAGTGGCTAAATCTTTCAAATATTGCTTATGCTGCTTTTCGCAGAAGCCGCATTTTAATTTTCCCTCCACTAAATCAATTTGAATTCGAATTCAAATACTTTTGTCGCCTCTGACGTCAATTACCGGCTTTGTTGATTTTCACTGGATGCCCGCTTCTCCTCGCAGCACCAATCACGTCGTCTCCATTCTTATTGAGAAGACTAAAATCCGCCCCATGTTGACTAAGGCAATAGACACACTCGGCGTGACCACGTGCTGCAGCAATATGAGCAGCTGTACACAAAGAATCTTAAAAATAAAATTTGTTAGAATTTTATATATAAATACTCCATTTTTACCATCTATTGTATTAGGATTAGCTCCAGTTTCTAATAGCCAATGAACAGACACTGCACCTCCGCCCCTAGCAGCCTATGCCAAAGTGTTAACTTACGTGAGTAAATAAATTTTACCTTACCACGTGCAAAACCGTTCTTCCTTGTCTATCCACGTCCGTTTCGCTGGCTCCGTGCTGCAGCAAAAATTTTAAGCATTCCACTCGATTTCCCATAGCGGCGTAATGAATCGGCTGCAATCCGATGTCGTCACCGACGCAAATGTCCATCACGCTATCGACCATCACTTTCAAGCAATCGAGACTTCCTCCTTCGGCGGCGTAGTGAGCCGGACTCTTTCCCTTTCGATCCGGCGTGTCGATATCGAAACCCCGTTCCATGATGCACTTGAGAGCCGAAGCTTGATTGTGCATGGCAGCCAAATGAGCCGGAGTGCAGCCATGCTTATCCTCGAGACTCGCATCGGAACCGTGAGTACAAACCTAAAGAGAATCAATTAATATATACAGTACCGGTCATAAGTATCAGGCCACCCCTAGTAACCCTTATACAGAGTCAAGTTTGTATGATGCGTGATAAAAAAGTCTCTCTTTGCTTTTAGCAAAGCTTCTTTTTAAAAGAAGAGATAAGTCTTAAATTTGTAAAAAAAAACAATTGTAGCAAATTTGTGGCAATTCCATTGAGACAATACGCGCTTTAGTGATAACACTAAGAATAATACCCTTCACCGAACATAGGACAATTTTTGCGTAAAAATTGAATTTTCCTATGCTTAATTTTTTTTAATTAACTGAAAAGTCGTTAAAGTTTAACATGACAAATGTTGCAAAGTTGTCTTCCGCATGCCTCCAGTTTGGGACTAGGAAGCTACTCTGTTTGCAATAACGCCATTTTACCACCTTTTCATTTTAATTCTCTAAACTGGTCTAACTAATGCTTTAGAAATCGAAGTTGTCATTAGATGAAAGAGGAATAAATAAGCATCCTTTTCAGTTCTTTTACTGAAGTTGCTGATGCTTTTAACAGAAATTTCTACGTATAGTTCTAAAACAAGGATTTTCTTAATGCTTTGCAAAAAATTAAAACTTTAAAAATTTCTGATTTTTGCCTTTAGTTAGGTTGGTTTCAATCTCAAAAATTTCGCAAGCAATAAAACTAATGCTTATTAACTTTGGAAGTCAAATATTAATTCATTTTGCCTAAGTTTTGCCTAACTTTCAAAACGCACTATAAATAGACAGGGTTACAGTACTGCTCTTGCAACGCCACACAGTTGCTACAAAACTTGCAACATTTGTTCTACGAAAGAAGAGCAAAGGTAGAAGGTTGTTACTAGTGCAAACAGAAGTTCGACTTCTACGTATCTTTTGAATGAATGAGCGCGTATTACGACAATGATTACTAAAGAAACCAGGGTGGCCTAATACATATGATCGGTACTGTATATAAGTCTTATCATCAAAGTCTTCGATTATCTTTCCCTACACAGTTCAGACATTCTGTTTCTCCGTGAAGAGCCGCCAAATGAGCCGCAGTTCGTCGATCGCGATCCGCGTCGTCCACTTCCTCGCAACATCCGGCTAATATTTCCACGACGTCCAAATGACCGCCGAGACAAGCCTCGTGAAGCGGCGTTCTTCCCGCCGCACTTTTCGCCTCCGCTCTGGCGCCCGATTCGACGAGAAGTCGAACGAGAGGAGCGTGTCCGTACGAACTCGCGTGATGAAGACTCGTTCGCTTCATTTCGTCCTTATACGCGTTCGGATCGGCTCCCGCGGCGAGGAGCCGCTTTGCGAGCGCTACGTCGCCTTTTTCGGATGCTTCGAGAAGCGATAGGGAGTCCGGAGTGAGCTGCGGAAGGCTCGTCGACGATGAGAACGGCATTTGGATCGACGAAGACGATTGTTGGAGCGTAGGCTCTTGGAAACTGCGCGATTTAAGAGCAGACGTCGAGGAAACGGCAGAGGTGTCGACGCCACTGCCGAAAAAGCTCGAAAACGACATAGTTCTAGCTAAAATTCGTCAGAAATGCTCTCGTACCCTTTTGAGACCTCACCTAGAAAATTCCAATCTTTACTTTGACCTGATAATTCTGACAGTTTCGTGAATCCTGGAATCAGTGAAAAAATATCGATAAAGGCGAGTAGACAGCGAAAGTTTCCTACGTTGTTATAGATACGAGCACGTGCCACTCGCGAGCATGCGTCCGGATGTTTTGATCTGTTGTGTATCACCCCTCCCTCAGAGGCCCCCTCAGAGTTGCTAAGGCCTCCAAAGTCCGGTGAAAACAATGCGTACGCGGACTTTGGCGTTATGCATGCTCGTCGGCATCCTGGAAGCAGTGCAAGGCGTCCAAATCGTCGACTATTCGCCTCGCTCCGGTCCAGCGGTGGGCGGGACTCTCGTCCGCGTCGAAGGAAATGGCTTCACCGTTCAAGAGCCCCATCGTTCCAAGTGCCAATTTCGAACGTCGTCGAGCTCCCGATTGAGCCCAAGCACGATCGTTGCAAATTCGACGGACCTGGTATGTTCCACGCCCGCCGTTCCCTTCGTCACCCAAGTGCGATTCGAAATCACGTCCGGAACGATCGCCTCCCCGTGGCGTCCGTTCATATTTTTCGATTTGACAAAGATCGCCGTCACGGGAATAAAACCGAGCGAGGGCCCTTTAGAAAGGGACACCGACGTCTTGATATACGGACGAAATTTCGTCGATACGGGAGAGATTGCCTGTATGATCGACGGGGTACCGGAAGTGCAGGCGGAATTTTTGAATTCGACCGTATTGCGATGTCGCCTCGTCGCTCGAACTCTTCGAGAATCTCTACGCGTCGTTTTGAACGTTTCTCTCAACGCCGGAGACGACACGGGTATCGTGCCCTCGGCTGTCGATACCCAATACATCTTCTATCATCGAGCCCCAGAATTGATTTCCGTATCGTTTACAAAATCCTTAGGCCAGCTTCTTATTGATTTTGATACGGAAACTGTATTGGCGTCACCGGACTATCATATGGACTGCAGAACGATTTTGAGTGACGTCAGCTTTTTGCTGGTGGGAGCATCTAATGCCACGTGCTCGTGGGCCAATCGTCAGCAGCGCAGAATTGTTATAGACCTGCCTCGTGAAGCGCAGGTTAAACTTGGCTCTGATATATCTATCAAAGCAGGCGTTTTTGCTACTCGTTATCAAATTTATTCGAGATACTCCGAAGGCGGTTTGGCGGTTTCAGCTCCGGGAGACGTGGCCCTCCCTGTGGCTGTTATTGAGGGCCCCGAAGTCATGACGTCGTTGTGCAAACGGGCGACGTACACCGGTCAGAATTCGTTTTCGGTTGGCTACTCGGGTCTGAAATATATTTGGAGCGTGACGTCAGAAAACAAGAGCCTAAACCACTTGGTAAACGGCAGTTTGAATGACGCTTCGGTCACCCTTGACTACTCGGCGTTTCTTGGCTTCAAGACTATCTCGCTCCACTTGGGAGTTGAATCTTCGTTGGGATTTCTTAGCAATCCAACCCAATTTGTTGTGACTCTGCAAAATTCCTCATCGCCCATGGTGGTTATATTGGGACCGCAGAGTCGGAGAATCTCGTGCGTTGAAGATCATGTATTCGAAGCTGAGTTAGTTTGCCGCGACGAAACGAAGCCTCTGTCCTTTTTGTGGCAGCTGATTTCCAATGACAGGGGATACAGCTATACGCCAAAGTCGTGGATGAATCAGACGTCCAGACTGTTAGTAGACAAAGGCACCTTTCAGTGTGGCTTCTCTTACCACTTGAAAATAACTGTTGGTACCGCTTTCTCGGCCGTCTCTATTGAGGCCGATTATCCGAGACTTCGTGCAAGAATACGTGGAGGAGATGAACGAACACTGAGCGTAAGCCAATCGTTTCTACTCGATGGCAGTGAATCGTATGACCCAGCTAATAATGTGCCCCAGCCTCATGACGAAAACTATGAGTGGCAATGTACAATAGAAAATTCTACCCTCCCTTGCAAGGGTGTTTCCTTCAAGAATAACAGTGTCGTTCAACTTCCAGCCTTCGCTCTGAAAGCAGGTGATTACCTTTTTCAATTGAATTACTCGAAAGGTCATCGTTTCTCCGTTGCCAAGACTCTTATTCGACTTCTACCAACGATAGGTCAGGCGCCTATTTTAACTGTCATTTCTCCGCTGAATTCTGAACTGATCAATATTCGCAGCAAACTTATCATTCAAGCTTGGGTTGCAAGTCATAACTTAGAAGCAACCGTTCAATGGATTTCTCTCTCTGCATCTCCTGGATACGGATACGTGAACCTCAGTGATCCCAATCGAGTATCAACACCTCATAAATACTTCATCAACACAGAAGAAAATTTTGTTTCAGACGCGAAGGAAAATTTGAAGGCAAATAGGAGTATGAATCGCGTTGATTTGGTTATTCAGCCAAACACCTTACTCCCGAGCACACCGTACCGATTTCGCCTCTTAGTAAATACCACTCTAACGAGTCGATATTCCGACGTTATTATTCGGACTCTAGCTGTTCCTACTTCTTGTCGTCTCGAAATTTCCCCTCCTCTAGGAAATGCTTTGGAAACGGACTTCAAATTAAAAGTGCAAGGATGCGCTGTAGTCGAGGAGCAACGACCTCTCTGGTATCAATTTGGCATCGAAGGCGAACAAGGCATCACTTGGCTGAGAGCTCCGAGTCTGAATAATGAACTAAGCACTGTATTGACGCCCGGTCAACCGGTGCTGATAAGGGCACGAATTAGAGATTCTAACGATGTCTACGTCACACTTAGAAACGAAGTAACCGTTGCAAAGACCGTCCAGTTCAACCTTTCGAACATTCAACGTTCTATTCAGCAGAAAATCGACTTTGACTGGCCGTCGGCTTTGCAGAAACTTCTAGTCAGCCTGATGGCTTTGAATGAGAACTCAACCGGACTTCAGGAAGCGGAGCTCGCTTCGTTTAGATCGTTTGCTTTGAGCAGGGCGAACCATTTATTTGACACGGTTATTCCTAAAGAGAGAGACTATCTCGTGGACGTGGTTAACGTTATAAGGAGTCTCACAGAACGGGCAAACTTAGACGTCGCTCAAGAAGAGACAGCAAGTCGCCTTCTTAGCTCCTCACTCCAACAAACGGATGTATCCATCTCTGAAGGGCAGTCACTGATGAGTGCTTACTCAAATATTCTCTCGTCGTCGTCGTCGGAAGCAGCTACGTCAGAATTCTTCGCTTCAATGCGACGGCTTGGCTACGGATTGTGCCTAGGGCAAGGATACGGAGAAGTGACAGAGTCGGTTGTCTTTCGTCCGTTAGGAGTTCTGGGTGCAACTGTTCGTCGTCTGGAAAATTCTCAAACAATTGCCTGCGAGGAAAATTTCCACAGCGAGTGCCCATTTATCGGCAGTGCCAAGAGTGACGTCAATTTTCGCGATTCTCTTAGTGGGCTGTATGACGATCCCGTTTGCTTTGTCTCCGCTCAGCTGAACGTCGACCTGCACCCTTTGCAATCTGAGTACGCACCCGTTGTGAAGTCGTCCGTTGTGTCTTTGGAGCTGATTGGATTGGATGCCGGTCAATTGCTTTCCGTCGATAACCTTCAAGGAAAACCTATTCAAATAGAGATACCTCTTGTCATTGCTGGTGCACGAAATGGGAGCTTGGAGTGCCGATATTGGAATGAAAATGAGAAGAAGTGGGCAGGCGATGGCTGCGAGACTGTTCGTCCGAGTGGCGTATCGTTGCTTGAAGGAACTCAGATTTCGTGCATGTGCAAGCATTTGTCGGAGTTCGTCATTGTTCAGAAATGTCACGCTGGTTATTATGGGATTTATTGCGAGAGAAGTAAGATAACCCGTTCTTGACTGCATGTGATCATTAATCAAAATCTCTTTTGCAGGTTGTCCCCAGGGACGGTGGGGTCAGGACTGTCTCGAATCGTGTGCGTGCAATTCTCGAGGTCCTTGCGATTTCGTATCGGGCCAGTGCGACTGCAACAGTGGCTGGATAGGACTTCAGTGCGAACGAAGTGAGCCAGAACCTTTGAGACAGTTTTAGCACGAATATTGGCCGTACTTAGGATGCAGAGAAGGTCTTTGGGGAAAAAACTGCTCGCTTGATTGCGATTGTCTCAACAACGCTCTGTGTGATCCTCACACGGGCGAGTGCTTGTGTCAGTCGGGATGGGTTGGTCCAAGATGCAATCAAAGTAAGCCAAAATATAAAAAAATTAATTTTTTGAACGTGCGTGTTGCTCAGCATGTCCTTCGGGATATTTTGGCAAGGGATGCCGTCAAAACTGCACTTGCGTAGACGACAACACTGCCAAATGTAACGCTTCGACTGGTGAGTGCATATGTAGGCCTGGCTTCAAAGGAGAAGACTGCTCGAGAGGTGCGTAAATAGTGCCTTTCTATACAAGTTGCATATATAAGAGCAATTGAATTGGGTTCAGCGTGCGACCAAGGGTCGTATGGATTCAATTGTCTCAGTCGGTGCACGTGCAGCCTAAATGGCACCGAATTGTGTGACCCTGTGGCAGGCGAATGCAAGTGCTCAGAAAGATGGAACGGAACGACTTGCAGCATTTGTAAGCAAGCCACATCTCGTAGTCAGTGTCCACTGTTTACTTTATTACTTGCAGATATTCCTCCGCCTACTGCTCCTCCACCAGCGCCTTTTCCTGTCTGGGTCGTGGCTCTTGCTGTTATTATAGTTTTGCTTGTTGTCAGTATTATCCTGCTCTACTTGTGGTACCGGAAAAAGAAGAGGAGAAAAGTTGCCATTCATCCTCAGGGACGAGCTCATAAGCTCGACTACGAAGACGACGGAGTGACGTTTACGAGAGCCGAAAGCATGGAGTTTACCTTGAGAAGAAAAAAGAAACCAAGTAACCAGCAGGTCAAATCTAAACAGCAGATAGATTTTACTGCCTAGGTATAATTCCTGAAGAAGATGAAGAAGACGAAGTCGATAAGATAATAAAGGATGGGCAAATAGGATGGAAAGTGGCTCGAATGAAGTCTCTTCCTCCGCCACGAGAAAAGAAAAGGTCTGCTGCAGTCAAGAAAGCGTCTACAGACGATCAGGTTCAAACCGAGATTTTGGACATCAATGAGCAAGTCAAGCCTGAGGAAGAAGAGGAAGAGAAAGCGAAAACAAGAGAACCGGATGTGGAGTTCTTTCCTGAGCGAATCTATTTGCCTCCCACAGCAACGCTAGCCGAATTGAGGGAGAAGCTGACTGGAGCTAATTGGATGACAGGAAAAATGTCATTTCGCTTCTTATTGCGAGGCGATCAGCGCCTCTTTTACAGTCGAGACCAAGAGCCAGTTGTTATACTGGCTCAGGTGTTTGTAGATAAAGACGACTACAGAGCAATCCATCTATGGGAAAACCCCAGTGAGAATTCTATGTGTAAGAGAGCTTGAGACTAATAAATGTTCGTTTAGGGCATTCTGCTAAGAGAAGGAGACGGAAGGTAAGCAGTGCTCGTCCTAAGTCTCGACCGAGTTTGAGGCGAAAAGCGATCGAGAATGCCAGTGGAGCATCGAGTCTTGCAACGTTGACTTCGTACACGTCATACACTGGGACATCAGGATCGTACACCAGCTACACGTCATTCTCTGGGAGCGAATTTCTGGATGACAGTCAAGTAGACAATTCTGAGTTTTCAGGTGAGGAAAATGACTCGTGAGAGATTCCTGACTAGACTAGTTTTATTCCTAAGGATCTGACTCTGGTTCCTTCGTCAGCTCCGAGTCTGACTCAGGCTCAGGCTCCGATGTTGATGGTTCTTCTGTCGGGGTATCTGCTAGAGTTTCTGCAAAATCGACTGCTTCAGATCGTAAGAAAAGTAACTTACTCGTTGACGAGGATTTGCTTGTGCAGACAAGCTTGAAAGAAAGTCAGGATTCGGTGAGAGGAGAACCCAGTGACAAGAGGAGCAGCTCAGAACTGTCTAAAGCGTCAGCACAGGAAAAAGCAGACGTCGAAGACAGAGAAAGGGAGGAAAACAAGCACCTAGAAGAAGAGGAGCAGAAGAAACCGGAGGAAGAAGCAAAGGAAGCAGATGTCGACGAATTAGAAGAAGGAGGACGGCAAGAGACGAAAAACGAGGACAACACAGAGCACAATCAAGCAGGTGAGCAAAAGGAAGATACCGAGAATGAAGCCAACGAAGAATCTGGTAAATAATACCTATTTAATTCCTGGGCAACGTGGTTCGCCTTGAACCAAAATGTGTGCATATGCGATATATTTTGGGGTTTTTATGTTTCTTAGATCACCTTTTATTTTGACGGACCTCTAGTACATTCACCGTTCTAATACATCTATTTTGCAGGAATGACCCTTGCATTTTGTTATCTCAATCATCGTGTGCGTCATCTCTAATTGTGCAGGTATGACAAAAGTCTCGTGACTGTGAGATAGATCGGTTCACTCTGTAGTATTATTGCAAAGAAGACCCATCTTCTGTACTTCTACCCTGAAACGTCGCTGCAGTTGCTTTACCTCTGCAAATCGTCGACTTTGAGTGAATTTCCCTGTTCGCCGTCCTAACTCATTGTGGGAAGCTACTACTCCTACATTACTCTCACGAGATCCGAGAGGAACCGCCTCTACTCTTCAAGCGAAGGCAACACGTTGCAGCGACCTCCTCCAACTCATGGCGACACTCGACATCCTGTCGTCTCTATTCCTATTTCTCGCTTTCACTCTCTCAACTAAAGCAGCAACGACGGTTCCACCACTCATCGGCGGCTGCAGCGGGACTCGTTTTGGGTGCTGCGCCGACGGCCAAACTCCCGCAGCAGGTCCAAATTTTTTGGGCTGTCCTGGGACGACTCCAGCGCCAATTGTTCCTGGTGACTGTCTTTTCACGACGTTCGGATGCTGTGCTGATGGCAAGACGGTGGCGACGGGCCCCCATTTCGCGGGATGCTCCAAGCTGATCGGCGGGTGCGGTGGAACGAGGTATGGCTGCTGTCCCGACGGATCTACGGCTGCGGGAGGAGAAAACTTCGCAGGGTGTCCTCAATCCAGTAAGGCTTTGACATTCATCTTTTTTTTTTGGCGCGAAAATTTTTCCTTGTTAGGTTGCACAAGTGGTTATTCGTTCGTTCAGTGTGTCAGCAATTGTTCTTTGTCGTGCTCTGACGCCCAGAATCGGAATGTCGATTGCCGTTCTTTTCCTTGTAAATCTGGATGCGAATGCTCGGCGCCCAGGATCGAATTCGGAAATTTCTGCGTCAGTCGTTCTCTCTGTCCGACCGGTAGGCGAATGGGAGACAGATAAATTCACAAGAGGCAATTTTTCTTTGGTTGATTAGGATCAGGATCTGGCTCTGGCTCTGGATCAGGATCAGGAGTCCAGCCACCGTTCTCTGGCTCTGGATCAGGGGTTAGACCACCATTCTCTGGATCGGGCTCGGGCCTTCAGCCGCCGCCATTCTCTGGCTCTGGATCGGGTCAACCGCCATTCTCTGGTTCGGGTTCAGGCATTCGACCTCCATTTTCTGGCTCTGGATCGCCATTCTCTAGTTCGGGCTCAGGCATTCGACCGCCGTTCTCTGGATCAGGATCGGGAGCGAGACCGCCATTCTCTGGCTCTGGATCGGGTCAACAGCCATTCTCTGGTTCGGGCTCAGGCATTCGACCACCATTCTCTGGATCAGGTCAACCGCCATTCTCTGGCTCTGGATCAGGTCAACCGCCATTCTCTGGCTCTGGATCAGGCATTCGACCACCATTCTCTGGCTCTGGATCAGGTCAACCGCCATTCTCTGGTTCAGGCTCGGGCATTCGACCGCCATTCTCTGGATCAGGTCAACCGCCATTCTCTGGCTCTGGATCAGGCATTCGACCACCATTCTCTGGCTCTGGATCAGGTCAACCGCCATTCTCTGGATCTGGATCGGGAGCGAGACCGCCATTCTCTGGCTCTGGATCAGGTCAACCGCCATTCTCTGGATCTGGATCGGGAGCGAGACCGCCATTCTCTGGCTCTGGATCAGGTCAACCGCCATTCTCTGGTTCAGGTTCGGGCATTCGACCGCCATTCTCTGGATCAGGTCAACCGCCATTCTCTGGCTCTGGATCAGGCATTCGACCTCCATTCTCTGGATCTGGATCAGGTCAACCGCCTTTCTCTGGTTCGGGCTCAGGCATTCGACCGCCATTCTCTGGCTCTGGATCAGGTCAACCGCCATTCTCTGGATCTGGATCGGGAGCGAGACCGCCATTCTCTGGCTCTGGATCAGGTCAACCGCCATTCTCTGGTTCAGGTTCGGGCATTCGACCGCCATTCTCTGGATCAGGTCAACCGCCATTCTCTGGATCTGGCTCAGGTCAACCGCCATTCTCTGGCTCTGGATCAGGTCAACCGCCATTCTCTGGTTCAGGTTCGGGCATTCGACCGCCATTCTCTGGATCAGGTCAACCGCCATTCTCTGGATCTGGCTCAGGTCAACCGCCATTCTCTGGCTCTGGATCAGGTCAACCGCCATTCTCCGGTTCGGGCTCAGGCATTCGACCGCCATTCTCTGGATCAGGATCGGGCATTCAACCGCCGTTCTCTGGATCAGGATCAGGCATGCCGTCCTCTGGTTCAGGATCGGGCATTCGGCCGCCATTTTCTGGATCGGGTTCAGGCATGCGACCCCCGTTTTCAGGATCTGGAGTACAACCTTCTGGCATATCTTCTGTTAGTCCTTCAAACCCAACCACCACTCCTTTCAATCCATTGACTATCAAAGTTTCGACGCCGCCCGTCAGGCCATCAACAGTAAAGCCAGTAACAGTGACGCCTTCTCCTATCAAACCATCGACTGGAACTGTCAAAACAAATCCGGGGACACCTTCATCTTCTATCAAACCATCAACTAGAAGCCCATTAACTGGAACTGTTGAAGTTTCAACGCCGCCAGTCAAACCATCGACAGCAAAGCCAGCGACTCCTTCCGTCAAACCGTCAACTAAGGGTACACCAACGGGAACTGTTAAAGCTTCAACTCCGCCTGTCAGGCCATCGACAGCAAAGCCAGCAACACCTTCATCTTCGTCGACTAAGAGTCCGTCAACCGGAACTGTCAAAGCTTCTACTCCGCCTGTCCGGCCATCAACAGCGAAGCCAGCGACTCCTTCATCTTCTATCACGCCCTCGACTAGGAGCTCACCAACGGGAACTGCTAAGGCTTCAACTCCGCCGGCCAGGCCATCGACGGCAAAGCCAGCAACTTCTTCGTCTTCTATCAAACCATCGACTAAGCGTCCGGCAACCGGAACGGTCAAAGTTTCAACGCCGCCTGTCAGTCCATCAACAGCAAAGCCAGCGACTCCTTCGTCTTCTATCAAACCATCGACTAAGAGTCCATCGACTGTCAAAGTTTCAACGCCGCCGGTCAAGCCATCAACAGCAAAGCAAGCAACTCCTTCGTCTTCTATCAAACCATCAACTAAGAGTCCGTCGACCGTCAAAGTTTCAACGCCGCCGGTCAGGCCATCAACTCCTTCGTCTTCTATCAAACCATCGACTAAGAGTCCGTCGACCGTCAAAGTTTCAACGCCACCGGTCAGGCCATCAACAGCAAAGCCAGCGACTCCTTCATCTTCTACCAAACCATCGACCAAGAGTCCGTCAACAGCAAAGCCGGCGACTCCTTCATCTTCTGTGCGGTCTTCAACGAAGACGCCAACGGCGAAGTCCACGATACCCTCATCTGCAGTCGTCAAGACTTCAGCTCCCGTCAAACCGTCAACAGCACAACCATCGACTTCTTCAACACCTCCTCGTACTGCTAAGCCATCAACGGAAAAGTCTTCAACGTCTTCTACTACTACGACTACTGCAGCGTCAACAACGGGGCCCCCAGGTTCTAATTGAACTGATTGCGTTGTTGACTACTAAAATTTGTTGTTTTAGGAACTCGGTCAACGCCACCCAGGCGGCCGACGTCGCCTGCGCCAGTTCGGACTGCCAATCCGGCGACCAACGTTGCTACCTCAAAGGCACCTACTCCAAGACAAACCGATCGTCCTCAACCACCTACTCGTGGGGTATGACAGCACCACGGTGTGCTTTGTTTCATTTTGAGATTTTCTCTTTTTTAGATCTCTCTTGAGCAAATGGCAAATTCGGTTGTTATGACTATAACAGCTGAGACTGTCACGAGAAGTGGTTTTGAACAGCAGCTGGGAAGTGTATTGTCCATGACTGTTGTCGTTGTGAAGATCTCTTCAATTCCACAGCCTCAAAGACGACGACTTTTGGCAAACCAGTACAGTTTTTGAAGACTTGGAAACTACTCATAAAATGGGGGATATGCCTTTAGGTATACCGTTCAGTTCTTCTTGGAAGATCCAAATGGCAATGTCGTTCCTGCATCTCATACGTTGGAACTAGTCAATCAAAATCAAGAAGCTATAGAAGGCCAATTTGGAGCATTCACTATTGCTCAAACTGAAGGTACAATGTCAAAGCAGTGAAATAGTATCGAACATGTTTGAATCTAGATGAGAGAAGCGGCGAGGGTAGCGGCCTTAGTGGTGGTGCTATTGCTGGCATTGTCATTGGCTGTCTTTTCGTCGCGGTGTGCGCTGTGGCTGCAGTCGTGTATGTCAGGAGGAAACGACGGGGAGGATACGACGTTGCCGTGTAAGTAATCAATCGTCGTTGCATTTCTAACTTAGCGAAATGATTGTATTGCATTTTCAGAGCTGGCGCTGAAATGGAGAATTTTAGCAATCCTACATATGGGTCTGGTTCACCCCCTCTGTCTAGCACTACTAGTGCTAGCAGCGACGTTGTGATAACATTTAACGAAGACATGTAGTCTTGCTTGACTGCCGCTGGATTGCACGCATCCTTCGCTGACCTTAATTGCTGCTTGCGGTAATTACAATTATTACATTGACGTCAGGTAAAGTTCTCTCTAAATTGTTAATCAAAGGTTCGCCGATAGTCCGACGGGATTGGACGTCTCACGTGAGAGGAGACGATGGCGAACGTGCTCCGAGCTCTCGCCTTTCTTGCTATCATTGACCTTGCGAGATACGCAGCAGGTTGGCCGGCGAACGCTTGTATGCAATCTTGCACGACAATGCAAGTCAATCACTACTTTGATCATGACTACGATCCCAACCATTATAACGGGACTCCGCCTCCCCACTATCCTTCTACTCCTGGAGACGGTGGATTTTATTTGTCAATTAATGCAAGTCGATACGAGAACGGAACAGCTAAGAACGGCACTCCTCTCTATACACCAGGAAAGACGTATAACAGTAAGTGAAATTGTAACGTGAATACTGCTTTAATTAATGGCTTCTGCGCCATATAGTAACTCTTCGAGGGAATCGAACTTTTCGAGGTTTTATAGTTCGACCCAGTCTTAGCCCGTTCAATGTTTCTGATGAGTTATCCGAGGGAACAGGCCTAGTCAATGATAGTGCGGCTAATCATCCTGTTCAAATGCAATGCCAAGATCAGGCTGTCTGTCATACGAAAGTTTACGAGAAAAAAGCAATTTGGTTTCTGTGGCATGCTCCAGCTGAGAACTACACTTGCATATATTTTCAGTAAGAATCTCGAGTCTATCAAACAGTAGAAACGTCATTTATTCTTATTCTTTAGCTTCACGGTATTGGTCAATTATACCATTTATTATGTCGACACGATATTTACTGTTTGTGGAGACCAAACCCCAACGGAATTTCCAGTCAGCGCTAGCCTATTCTCTCAACACAGCAAAGGGCAAGGTCGATCTCTACAAGTTTCTTCAGCTACAGGAAAGTACTCACTACCCTCTCATCATTTCAGTCTGACAAGAGACAGCGGCTCTGGTTCCTTGGATCATGCATTGACTACAGCTGCTCAAAGCAGCTGTCGATCAATCATATCTGCTAGTAGTGCTGGCTCTGGTTCCTTGGATCATGCATTGACTACAACTGCTCAAAGCAGCAGTCAATCAATCATGTCTGCTAGTACTGCTGTCCACCTTCTTCCTTTTAGCTTATCTATTCCACGCAGTGTAGCTGCTCTAAAGCCAATGTCAGCACTGCAAACTTCTGTTGCGTCAGCGTCATCTATTCTTTGTTCTGGGTCCAATTCTTCTTCTGAAAAGAAACTGTTTTCTAGACTAAGTCGAACATCAGTGCCGTCTTTGAGCGGCTTGGCAGCTGCTACTCACTCTTCAAGTATCACTGCTTCTGCTGCAAAAACAGTGTCTCCGTTTTCTACGGCAGCACGTCCAGTTACTTTAGTCAAGTCAGAATCTACATCGAAAGCAACCGTCCTGTCTAAATTGCAGCCTACTCTTCAAAGTACAACTTACGCCTGCGCATCTGCATCGGTTTCCTTATCAGATTCATCAGCATCTATCTTATCGCCTACATCGGTCGTTCCCCCATCGGAGAAGTGGAAACTTGGTGGTGGTGCTCTGGCTGGTATTGTAATTGGATGCTGTTTAGCGTTAATTGCTTGCTTTGCAGTTGGCAGGAAAATCTACAGGCGCAGAAACCTGAGAAAGAGATACGCTTTGAAAGAGTACGCTAAAAAATTTGACGCCTTTTGAAAAGTATTATATGTAGCTATTTAGGACTGATACGTTCACCAGGGTCTGTGAAAATGAAAGTTTTCAATCAAACGAGGAAGAGTTTGAAATATTTGATAATGCAAGTGTCTAATTAGGTTTTGGGCTCATACACGGTTTACTGCAGTGCAGACTAGTACTGATCTCAATATCGTCTAAGCTTAGAAGCTTTTATCTGTAGACTAGTACTAACCTCAATATCGTCTGAACTTAGAAGAAGCTTTTATTTGGCTTTCTATTTGGCAGTATCTTTGTGCTAAGTACGTGATTTCAGGATTTCCTTTTTCTATCAAACAGTCAGAGCTAAGGAAGATAGTACGTCCACTGGTCTAACCGAAGAGGAGCTTGTTTTGTTTAATTAATTAATTGAAATCATGTCCAGCCCAGCAAACGCGCATAGATCTCTGAGAGATATCTTAGTGTGCATAGGACCACATCCGTGATAGCACGGGTTAGCGCGCAAGCTGCATTACGCGTAGGCGCCCACGTGCTTTCAGTGCTTTCTACGGTTAGAACCCAGCGGCTCTCTAATATCGGGAGTGTCGTCGACGTTCAGCAATTGTTTCGAGACACGAAATTCTGTCGGGCAAACGAACGAGGTCCCAATTTGTTCCTGACGCGTCTAAAGCAGTTTTCCTCACACCTTCAAACGTAACAACAAGCAAAATACTGTTCTAATTTGATCAAAGATTCGCAGAGAAATATACTGTAATACTGAGTCTCCATGCATAAGTACCAGTGACGAAGTGAAGCCGATGCATATGGCGAACGTGCTCCGAGCGCTCACCTTTCTTGTTCTCATTGACCTTGCGAGATACGCAGCAGGTTGGCCGGCGGGCGCTTGTATCCAATCTTGCACGACAATGCAAGTCAATCACTACTTCGATCATGACTACGATCCCAGCCATTATCATTATCACCGGTGGGACTGGACTCCGCCTCCCTACTATCCTTCTACTCCTGGAGACGGTGGATTTTATTTGTCAATCAATGCAAGTCGATACGCGAACGGAACAGCTAAAAACGGCACTGCACTCTATACACCAGGAAAGACGTATAACAGTTAAGTGAAATTGATCAAAACAGGATTTCTTTTTTTTAATGGTTTCTGCAATAGTAACTCTTCAAGGCAATCAGACTTTTCGAGGTTTTATAGTTCGACCCAGTCTTAGCCCGTTGTCTGTTTCTGATGAGTTATCCGAAGGAACAGGCCTAGTTGATAGTGCGGCTAATCTTCCTGTTCAAATGAAATGCTCTGATCAGGCTGTCTGTCATGGGAACGTTTACGAGAAGGAAGCAGTTTGGTTTCTGTGGCACGCTCCAGCTGAGAACTACACTTGCGTATACTTTCAGTAAGGATCTTCCTTGAGTCTGTTGAACATTTTATTTATTCGTATTATTTAGCTTCACGGTATTGGTGAATTATACCATTTATTATGTCGACATGATATTTGAAGTTTGTGGAGACCCAACTCCGCCTGTAAGTTTCTCGTAAAAGGCACATGGGGCAAGTCAATGTCTCTATTTTCTTTTAGCCTACTCTGACATCATCAAGAGCAACGGTTCTGTCTACAGTACGAAGTGCGACTTACGACTCAGTACCTGCGTCTGTTTCTTTATCAACGTCATCAACATCTGGCTTAGCTACAAGAAGAATAACACCGTCTCCTCATACGATTGGTACTGGACAGCCTACATCAATTGCTCCTCCACCTTATAACGACAAATTGAATCCTGGTGGCGGTGCCTTGGCCGGTATTATAATTGGATGTTGTCTTGCTTTCGTTGCTTGTCTTGCAGTTGGCATTCAAATCTATCAGCGCAAAATATCGAAAAGGGAATATAATTTGGCGGAAGAGTAAGTAGAGGCGACGACGCATTTGAAGTATTTATGCAGGCGTTTTAGGACTGATACACTCACCATGTTTCACATCAACGAAAACGTTCAATCTCTCTCGTCAAGCGACGAAACGCCTATGGCGTCAAGCGACGAGCTTATGCAAAGGTTAGTGTAACTGCGACTCCTTCACCAACCGTTGCTGCGCGCACGCTTGCAGTTCGTACTAAACATTTCATAAAACGGCCCTTTTGCTACTGACCTAGTCATAAAGTTCCTACAGAATGACCCTCCTGCGAATACACTAGAGGAGGACGTGTTGCGCACAGACAAACATCAGTTTATTCCTCAGCAAACACGGAAATTATGCCCAGTCCAGTCCACCCACAAAAAATCAAAAAAGAAAGCAAAAAATCGAAGACACATACTGTTCGAGACACGCAAACGACGTTCAAGTCTTTCATTTCTTTCCCTCGAGACCGCGAGCCATCAGACACGCGAAAATGGTCAAAACCATTTTCGGTTTCACCTCGATGATGTCCTCCGGGAGCGCGAACACGCGAGCCCCAATTTTTCGAGACATAGAAATCGCGTACTTGGCATTCAGCAACTTATCCTAGAGCCCAACATAGAGAAAAGACTCCCAATACAATATATTAAGACCCACCTCCTCCGTAGCTCCAGGATTGACAAGATCGTATTTGACAGAAGCTGGCTTGATAGCGTCGACCAGATCAATCACAGGCAATCCGGTTGAAATAGCGGGATCCTTGAAGGACGAAATCTGCGAAGCCTTGTTGGCTTCTGACAACTGAAAGAAGGTAAACAGTAATAAGAAGAAAAGTCGATTATCTCGTTCAACGCACTAACCGTTCTATTGACCCATTCAACGATCTCCGTGTCTTGGATCGGCTTGTCCGATCCGGAGAGTTTTTGGAGAATCGAGATGGTGTACGCTCTCATAATCTGCCATACGATAGCTACGTAATAATCGCCCCAATATTAAACAAATAGTTAAATAATCGAGTCATAGGGGCTGACCCAGTGTGAGCGTCTTGTTCTTGGCGTGTATGTCTTCGCCGCCTATTCCCACTACGGACAGTTTACAGCTTTTCGCAATTTGCACGGCGTAATTGCAATTCTCCAGTTTCTTCATTTTGTCCCGAGCCTTGAAGGGAGGCTGATTCACTTTCTTCCAGTCGACAGAACCAGGAAACACTTTGTCGAAAAGCTGAGAAAAAAACAATGCATAGACTACTCAGCGTAATAACCACGAGGAAAAGGCGAACCTGGAGGAGAACCATGCCATCAGCCAAATCGTCGTAGAGCCAGTAAACGAACGGCTTCACGCCCAAGCTGTTCATCCAATTTCTGTAAGCTAAAAAAGTACACGTATACTGTAGTAGTACCCACACGTTACATATATATATATATATATGCACTTACTCTTCTCTTCTCTTGTCTCTTCAATCTCTGGCATCGGCTGATCTTCCAGCGGCTCCAGAGCTGGAAAGTTATTAAACAAATTCGCCACGAAAGCCAAATTCAATTTTTGGTTTCCACGAACGACATCCTAAAGCGAGTCAAAAGCAAAATTCAGAAAAAATATTGCAATTCTCAGCGACTTCTTTTTACCCTGGGTCTCACGAAGGCGCGACACTCCAATTTATCGGCCTGCTGCAACATCTTCTCGGCCCTGTTCTCCATATCCGATTCCTAAGAGAAGTCACACTCAAAACGAGATCCCCTCCCCACCGGACAAAAGTAGCCAACTTACGTGCATAGGCGACATATCGACTCCCCTATCAGGAGGAGCGATCTGATTCAAAAGAATAGTGTAGCACTCAGAATCCTAATAACCGTACAAAAACCCCTTATAAAATAATATAAGTGATTTCGAAAACGCCCAGACCTTGATGTCTCCTCCAAAGTTTCTGACGCGTCTCGACGATCCGGCTTCCTTGAGCTGATAGTTGAACCATCGCAGGAGAATCTCCTCGGGGCTCAAACGCAACAGATCTTCGAGCTCTTCGCCTTCCTCGAGCAGACGAGCCAAACCCGGACAATTTTGCAGAGAAATTTTCGCCAAGAGCCCAATCTAAAAAAAAAAAACAATAATTAATCCCCTTTCTTTCTCCCTCTCTTCATCTCTTACACGGATGACTTGCCAGAGAATTCCGAGGCAGAGATGCGGCGTTCCTTTCGTCAAGTCCTCGGGCCCGATATTGACGATGTTGCAGCCGATGGCGGAAGCCGAATTCAAAGCCAACGTCTGATTCTCGTGAATCGTGTACACGTTGAGCTTCGTCTTATTAATCGCCCTCTCGTCGATGGTATCCGCGACTGACTTGTTAATCAGTTTGCTAAGAATCGCACGAAATTTATTTATTTATTAGAATTTTGATTATCTAACGTTACCATAGGAGAATTCCGTCGTGAAGAGCCGGAAACAGAGCGAGGTGATCCTCGCTATTGATAGGCAACGCTTTCGCCAAATCGGGATCGCCGGCCAATTGAAAATTGATCCAATCGACGAAAGCGAGCGATTCGTCTTCGGCGAACGAGTGAGTCGTTCCCGCGGCCGACGCCTCGGACGTCCCGCCCGACTTGAGCACCTTCTTCTGTCGCTCGGCAACCGCCTCCAACTTATACTTCGGTCTTTTCCCTTTCACTTTTTTAAACATCTAAAAAACCACGCCCACGCATCAATAATAGGATATTCAATTAATTAATCTCGGAACAACACCGCATCCGGGAGGAAGAGAAAATACCGTTACGCCCTCATTCGCCTCCTTTCCTCGAGGCGGTGAGCTTCGATTAGGTCTCGTTCTCGTCGAGAGAGACGCCGAGAGCGCGGGGGGAGCACGTGGACGCGTGGGAAGCGACGACGCACCTCGATGAATTCGTTGAATTCGATCGTTCCGTTCTCGTCGAGATCGACTTCGCGCACCATGTCCCTGATCTGGTAGCCGGGGATGCTTTCGCCGAGCGCTTTCATCACTTCGGAGATTTCGCTGCACGTTATGTGCCCGTTCTTGTCCGCGTCGAACTGCGCGACAAGATTGTCGCCTCGAAGCGACTCCCGTCGACGCGTTCTTACCTCGTCGAACTGCGCGCGGATCTCGGCGATCTCTTCGGCGCTCATTTCTCCGGCCATTTCGACTGTACGCGAGCTTCTTTTCGAGAGACGGACTACAGAAACAGATACGGCACCGAAGCACGTGCCTGCTCGCCTCTTATTGGGCGACGGAACGACGCCACGCCCTCATGACGTTTTCGTCGCGATTCACGACCTTCTCATGACCATATAAGGTAAACACTGGTAAACACGAACGAGTAACAGGAACGCGCGCTATACATTCATAGTCTCATAGTTTTCTCAGCGATCTACTTCACCAAAAACAATATCCATTGTGCCTAGAGACCCCCAGATTAAAAATAATAAGTACTCAAATTAAAGTACAGTATACCTATGATGGCTACCATGTCGGCGAGGAGATGTCCTTGTGTGACAAAATGTAGGCCAGCCTTAGAGAACCTTCTATGTGAAATTATATTACTTAACACACTTGGAAATTTTACCAGATGGGAAAATCCAGGCGCTTTGATTTTGCACTTGTACGGTTTGCTCGTCCCATCTGACACAAGATAAACTCCAAACTCGCCCTAAGAATAACATCATTAGTAGTCTAATATATACTGTACATAGATACAATACTTTTGGAGCTTCAATGGCAGTGTAAGTGGCTCCCGGAGGAACGCTGTATCCTTCGGTGAATAGCTTGAAATGATGAATCAATGCTTCCATGGAATCCTTAGCCAAGACATAGAGGCTCCATAACGTGTTGTCTATAAATCAGCCTTTACTTTCATTTCGTGTCTACTGGGCGGAGAAATCTTGGCGTCGTCGACTTTGACTTCTCCCTCGGGCATTTTATTCAGACACTAGGTACACATGGGGGGGACCCCCATTTCAATAAAGACACTTTATCACGTAACCGCTTCTACTAACTTGATGAATAATTCTCAAACTTTGACGCATTTCATCAACGCGACACAGGTACCTTTATTGATCGCAATGAGATTATTTGAAAATGCGTAATAATTCTGACCTGTCATAGCAGTCTCCGTGACGACCGATAGGCACGTCAAAATCGACCTGATCATAAGCATCGTACGGCTGAACTTTTCTCAAATCCCACTTAATTCCAGATCCTCGCAACATCACGCCACTTAAATATTTTATATTTTAAAATCTATAAGAATTAGAGAGTATTTTTGAAAACCTGAATCCAAGATTGAGAGCGTCTTCAGCGGAGACGATCCCAATGTCAACGACTCTCTGCTTCCATATTCTATTATTAGTCAGCATCTAATATAAACAATAATTCCTGACTAATTAATAAATGTTCTTTCGTTTCTGTGCGCACCTCTTCGAGTTCGTCGATTCTCTGGGAGAACGGTGTCAAGAAATTATAGATGTCGTTCATGAGTCCAATTGGAAGATCTTGAGACACGCCGCCCGGTCGAACGTAGGCCGCGTGCAAACGCGCTCCAGATACTCGCTCGTAGAATTCCATCATCTAGTTTGAGAAGAGAGGGTTTATGCCCCTGACTTTATTGATTCAATAGCGTTACTTTCTCTCTCTCTTCGAAAAGCCAAAAGAAGGGAGTCATGGCTCCGACGTCGAGCGCATGAGAACACACGGCCATTATGTGATTAAGAATTCTCGTTATTTCGCCAAACATTGCTAAATTAATTAATCAATCAATATATAAATAAAATACCGATTAATTAATTAAATAATGACTGATACTTCTTATGTATTTTGCTCTAGGTGGTATATCAATTCCGAGGAGATTTTCGACGGCCAATGAGTAGGCTTGCTCGTTGCACATCATCGAGACGTAGTCAAGACGATCGAAGTAGGGCAATGCCTGCGTGTACGTCTTATATTCGATCAGTTTCTCGGTGCCGCGATGAAGAAGACCGATGTGAGGATCGGCTCTCTGAACGACCTAAAAGGAGAAATTACTATATATAGTATATATTTTCTTTGAATTTTCGTTTGATTTTACTTCTCCGTTTAATTCGCAGACGAGGCGAAGTACGCCGTGTGCGGCCGGATGCTGAGGACCGAAATTCACTTTAAGGTTCGATACCGATTTTTCTGGTACGTAATCTGAAGGGAAAAGCGAAGATGGACGTTTGTTTTCGTTGGTTTGTTCTTTTTCTTACGATCTACGTCCCATTTTGCCGATTCTTTGTCCGGATAGAGTACGTTTCCCGTCATTTCGCCGAGTACTCCTGGAAGTTGCAATGGACGAGCTTCCTGTTCGTCCCTTTGCTGCTGGTGAGGCGAAACGAACCTAAAGGGGCCCCAGTGCAAAAAAAACACGAAACGAACTGAAAATATTATACCTGTTTGCCGCAGACGTTCGAAACGACCGCCAAAGCTGAGGAAGACGGTGAATCGAGCGAAATAGACGAGCTGACATGTTGCCTATACGGGTGTTGACCAGGGATAAATAAACAAATGGCTGCTCGAATGAATTCTTCTCCTCTTCCTCCTGGTTGGGAAATGAAATACGACCAGCGCTCAAGGAGATAGTAATACCAAATAATGACACCGCGAAACAACGATGCTTTGAATTGAGGCTCCTTTTGGGGGGCTTCTCCTAGTTTCTTCATCAATCACGCGACGAAAACGACTTCGTGGGCCGATCCTCGGACATCTATTCCTTTGGTAACGACTAGCGGGAGCCGAGAAAGAAGCCCGAGCCCAAGGGTGTGGGTTAATTGTCTCTTTTGACGAATTTTACTAACTCTCTAACTCTTCGTTCTCCTAGGCAACAAAAACGACGTCTTTCACTCTCGTATCCGACGAGGAGATAAAAAATCTCAAGGAACGATTTCCAAATGCTCCGGAATCTCAAATCAGAAATATTCACACGAGGTTAATTAATTAAAGAAATCGAAATATATTTCTCACTTACAGCATTTATTACAGTACCAGTGGTAACGTTGATCTTACGGTCAGCAGGCTCAAGGCTCTAGGCCATACTGATATGCATGTAATAATTTCAAAATATTTTCTTCTCTTATTGACTAATGATCGTTTTAGGATAGACATATCGATACGCTATCAGTGGAATTTCCTCGTGCGGGTCGCGGACTAATTGAATCAGTGCTTCGAATGTCTGTTACCGTGTATCTTTACATGCTTTTGATTTATTTTTATCTTGGAGCAGGTCCTCTTGGAATCTGCGGACTTCGCGAACTAAATTGAAGGACATGGGATATGCACAGGTATAATATATTCGATTGTTTTTATATTATTTTTATACGCGCTGTAGCCTTCTGTTGCGGCTGCTGCGAAACGAAATCAGGAGGCAAAGGAGAAGACGAGAAGGAAGCAAAGTAAAGCGTTGCGATTTTTAAAGCTGCGGCGTTGTATCTTGCTTTTTGCGCAGTGGTGGATAGATTGGCTAAGGAATTCCCACATGTCGATAAAGAGGCCGTGACTATCTCTTTGGAAATGGTATATAATATATTCTAATGTTTTTTTATTCTCGTATTTGCGCACTGTTGACAGAATGGCTACAATGTGACAAAGGCTAAGGAGACTTTGGAGTCTCAATTTGGTCTACCCAAACCCAAACAAAGTACGCAGAAAGAGTAAATCGGCTAATTTTACATTTCTTTATTTTATTTGTCAAGAAAAGCACGTGTCTTTTCCTTCGGAACTCACGTCCAAGTCTCAAGCCGATAAAAATAGAAGTACGCCCCTCTCCCTCCATAAAAAAAATCGAGAGAGACAGACTACGTTTTCTTCTAGTATTGGCAGCTATGACGTCCAAGTTTCCCTCCTTGGCAAAGGAGAGCATCAAGCTTGCCTTAGAACTCGTTGACTACGACGAAAACATAGCGACAGACGTTCTCCGCCACGAAGCATCAAGTGAGAAATTCTCTTAGATATATATGATCAACTGACTTGATCGATTTTAAGGCGAGGCTACAGCCTCAGCCACCACAAGGTATCTCGGAATCAGAGACGTCTACCGTCTGATTGAGAAGATGTATAATTTAGCTATACTCCTCACGTCTCTCCTCCGCCGTCTCCCGTAGAAACGCGCTTGCCAGCCACGCTATCTCCAGGTACACGCACCATCAATTCAGGTGCATCTATTCATACTAAACGTGTAGTCACGTTCGGGACCGACGACGAGCCGTCCGATCCTTCTTTCAATTTTACCTTTCCTTCGACGTCCTCTTCGTCGTTTCTCGAGTCCTTGAGACCGAAATCTCCTCCCAAGGAGCCGACAAGAGAGCATCGCATCGAACCGCCGAAGCGACAATATCAGCCCCATCGCTACGAACGACAACCCGTCAGAATGACGTTCCCGTCCAATTTCAAATCGAAGCTCAGGACTCCAGCTCAAGGCCCAGATCTCTCATTGTGGCACGGACCAGATGAATCACTCCTAAGGTATATAGAAGGTCTTAGTAAATAGTACGAGTTTGCACACCCCTTTGCGCAGCGACTCGCGCGTTTTCGCTTGTGGTCCTGACAAATCGTTAGCCCGTGGCCCCAATCGTGGAAATCATAGAGGACCGGCAGCGGCACACGCAACGCAAACACGTGAAACGTTCTTTTGCGGTAAAACCAGCCCCTGCTCCCCCCCGGTTCGCATGTACTCGTGCTCTGTTCCCCCCCAGGTCCCCAAGCGTCCCATTTCAAAGGCGCAGACCCGAATCTTCACAAAGGACCAGCAATATATGTTACTCAGTAGAAAAAAAATACTGGAAACGTCAAAATCGATAGCAGCACGGTTACGTTCTCTCTATAAAATTTCCGCTTTGTCTCCTCCCAAACTGCAACATCCCGCTGAAGTTTGTTCCCTATAGTGTTTTGCGATTTCTTTATTAAGCGATATGTACGTGTTCCTCTGTCGTTTCTCGCGTTCCAGCGGCTCCTCTTCCTTCTTCACCTCTTCCAGAACACTCGTTAACAGAGTCCTAATGCAAACGCAGACACGATAAGAATAGGTTATATTAAAAAATTAGAAGCTACACGGCTAAATATTGAATAACATAATGGTGCAATTAGAATACCTAATAGATTCAGAAATATTCTGATCGTTTTTAACGGACGTCTCGATCCATCCAATCAGCCCGTGCTTCGAGCAAAATGCGTCAATCTCCTCCTCAGATACGGCCCTATCTTCCAAGTCACACTAACCCCCCGTAAAACAATTGAAAGCTAAACCCTCGTCTTTCCCTCCCCCCCATACCTTATTAGCTATGAGTAGACAGGGAACGACGCGCCCACTTGGCAAATGAACTTTTAAATCTAAGTCCTTCTTCCATTTGCCGAGCGTGCGAAACGTTTCGGCCCGCGATAAGTCGAAAAAGAGCAAGCAGCCGATTGCGTCTCGATAGTAAACGCGAGTCAAACTACTAAACCTCTCCTGACCTATTGGGGAGAATCAGATAGCTGTTGGAATTTGTTCTATAGTTGACGTGTCTTATGTGTTCAAAAGTGTGTTGATGTGTAGGGGGTCCGTCTATAGGCCTATGCATATGGATCATCACGTTGTGCGCATATATAAAAATGAGAGTGTTTGTATCTGCTAAACGGAGACGTAGCATGTCCACTGATCATGGTAAAAAGAAGTCAGTGCGTTTAGGAGGAACCTCTTATACTTAATTAATTAATTAATACTACTACATAAAAATTATGATGACGCTTTTGGACGTCCGATGTTTGCTTACCTGACAAATCCCACAACTAAGAATTATTGAATTCACTATTGTATCTAGTCTATATATAATGATTTGTTGTACTTGGAGTCGTATTCGCTCCGTTTCGGACCATTTGAGACTTTTAATGGCAAAGTCGACGCCTATCGTCGTCTTGTACGTGGAATCGAATTCTTTGTTGTAAACGTATCGATCGACGAAACTCGTTTTTCCCACGCAAACGTCGCCGATGACGAGCAGCTTAAAAAAGTAGTCTTTCACTTGTCCGCTCATCACGCCGCCGCCGAGATGGAACGACGATTCGACCGATTCGTCACTACTCAACATAGTAGAGCTCACACGTCCGACCTCGTTCTTCATTGATATAAATTGCGAATAGTAACGAAAAACGTAAGGCAAGCTTGCACATTATTGTTCTCTCCTGGATTGCTCCTTTTCCGTTCCATTGCATCGTTTAGCGCACTACAGTACATTAATTTTTCTCGGTAAACGCCCAAGAGTAAGGAACGCTTCCTATTTTGTTTCTTTGGAAGCTTAACTTTAGAAAACCACGCCCATTTGGGAAGCTTGTACTATTATCTATGCTTCTACGTCACTTTTGACGTCACGTGCTCTCAAAAAATCTCGCATTCGACACCTAGCGAATCGCCAGTCGCCTTCGATCCGAGTCCTTGCGTCGCGGACGGCTGAAAATGCAGGTACCCGTGCAGCTCGAGTCCGACTTTCAACTCGTGCTGGACGCGTGATTTTTTCCCAAAGGGAGTGACGTTTTCTAACTGGGCGAAAACCTACTCGTGCACGCCGCGTCTCTATTACGAACCGACGCGAATCGAAGACGTGATGGAGGTATTGAATTTGGAGTCTCTTCCCCCCCCCCCCCCCCCGTCCCGTCCACACATTCGCGACATTCTTTCCTCGAGATTGTCGCCAAGGCGAAGAAGGAGCGCAGGCGCGTGCGCGTCGCCGGAATCGGTCACTCGCCGTCGACAATCGCTTGCACCGACGATTTCATGATCTCGCTGCGAAAAATGAACAGGATCCTGGAGGTGCGCGTAAACACAAGTCATTTGCCACGCCCACGCACGCATGACGTTGGTCCGTAATTAGATTGACACAAAGCGTTTTACTGTGAAATTCGAGGCGGGCGTGACAGTGGCTCAGCTCAATGAAACGTTGCCGTCTCATGGAATGGCTCTAAGCAAGTGGGGGAAGAACGCGAACGTTCGTTCGGTCGATCCTCGTAATTCTATATGAGAATATTTTAGTCAAGGCAGTATAGGAGACATTACTGTCGCCGGTGCCATAGCGACGGGCACTCACGGAACGGGCGTCGCTTTCGGAACTATTTGTTCTCACGTGAAATTGAATTTATTAATTAGAGTGAATACAATAATGTACACTGTGACGTCTCTTTAGGTTTTATCTGTCGACCTTCTGCTCGCTTCGGAAAAGATCGTCGAATGCTCGCGCGACGTCAATTCGGACATTTTTCATGCTACCATGTGCGGGCTGGGAGCAACTGGAATTCTTCTCTCGGCGACGCTGCAGTGCGAACCGGCATTCCATCTGCATCAAAGACAATTCTCGTCTACGCTCCAAGAAGTATGCGTCGTCGTTGTCATCGTTGTCGTCATAAGGAAGAAATTTTTACTCTAAGGTTCTTGATAATTTGGAATCTCTCGTCAATTCGTCAGAGCACTTTCGTTTCTGTTGGTATCCGCATACCGAGAATGTTGTCTATTGGAAAAACAGCAGAACGTCCAGAGTGCGTTACAGGCAAAGTGTCTTCGGGTCTGAATTTGCATGTCTTTTCTTTCCCTCCCCCCCCCCAAGCCTCCCGTGAAATGTGGCAGCTGGTTTTGGGACTACGCAATTGGCTATTACTCGCTCGAGTTCATGTATTGGCTGAGTTCTTTCTTTCCCTCCCTTGTACCAAGCATAGCAAAAACCTACTTCAATTTGCTCTACAAGCACCCAAGGGAGGTCATAGACAGAAGCGACAAAGTAGAGAGATGAGAGTGAAAATATAATAGTTTTTCTTAGAGCGTTCTCTTCAGGTATTTAGCTTTGAGTGTCTCTTTAAGCAATACGTTATGGAGTGGGCCATTCCAAGGCATCGCGAGACTTCATTGTAGACGCTATATCCATAATAGTATTTTCTATTCTATGTGTAGACGTGAGACAGCGAGTGTTTTGCTCCAGCTTAAGAAATGGATTGAAGAGAGCAAATTTCCGGCTCACTTTCCAGGTGAGATACACCAAATAGATAATTTGTATTTTAGACTTAGAGTCTAAACTTTTATAAGTCGAAGTCCGATTTGTAAAAGCGGAGGAGTTTTTTCTAAGTCCAGCGTATGATCGAGACTCCTGCTACATCAATATCGTTATGTACAGGTTAGGAGGAGCTAAAAATTATTCTCAAACATTCAGGAGATCTTACGTGCGTAGACCCTACGGAAAGGACATTTCTCACCACGAATATTGGCATGCTTTTGAAAAAATAGTCCTTTCCGCCGGTGGTCGTCCCCACTGGGCAAAGGATCACGGCATCAGAGCAAAGGAATTTGCCGGTATGTACCCCCGGTTTGGAAAGTATTTGCAGGTGAGAGAAAGCGTCGATCCAAACGGCCTATTTCTCAACGAATACTTGGAACACGTTCTGGTCGACGAGAGCAAGTAAAAAACATTTGTAGCGCTGTGGACTTATCCGGGGGACCGTGCACTTTGTTTTTGTACCTGTAATCTCATTGGCTCGCAGTCCATTGTCGAGCTCCGCACACGCACACGCAAAATGGGTTGCTCGGACAGCAGAGCTGCTCTCTCCTCGCAAAGCAATCGCGATATAGGCGCCGATTCGCCTTACGTCGAACCGGCTCGAGCGGACATCGAGGTCGGATCGCAGGTAGCGAAAGTTGTCCAAGAGCACCGACCACTCGTAGCTCTCATCTTCGGTACTGTACTGTACTTGTGTGTAACGCCTCCTTTCTCTTCACAAACCACGCCTTTTTCCTCTAATTGAAGGCGGTCCCGGAACGGGAAAAGGAAAGACGATCGATCATCTCTGCTCGATGTTCGGCTTTCAGTTGATCAGCGGCGAAGATCTGATGCTCAGATCGCTGCCGAAAAAAGTCAAGATATCGCGAAATGTCGTGCTGACGACGAATCGCGAAATCATGCAATTTCTCGAGGAGGAGCCTCATCACTTGACGATCGAGTGGCTCTTCAAATTGGTTTTGCAGGAGTTAAGAGCCGCTCCAAAGGAGCAGTCTCTGTTCTTGATCGATCTCATGCCCAATTTGAAGTTCATGCTCAAAAACGAGAACCTAGTCAAAGAGAGGTGCTGCGAAGAAATCGAAAAATTTGAAAAAAACGTAACTGGCAGTGGAACTACTGTTGTATTACTAATCCATTTTCATCTCGCCTTTTAGTTTCCGGGGACAATTGCTCTCGAGCTCGAACTTCCGTTCGCGATTTTCTTCCGCAATTTGACTGCTCATCTGAACAATGCAAATGATCCAAGCAGCGGCGCCCAAACGGACGAAGCGGACGCCGGAAAGACCCAACGTCGACACGCCTTGCACGAAAACGCCGCTCGACCATTCGTTGCATACTACAGAAAAGCCAATCGACTCGTGACGATCGACGCTCGATCGGGCGACACGGACTCGGTGTGGGAAGCGGCTCGACACTTCATAGCGGAACGAGAATTGCCTGTTAAAAAGCACGACGATACGGTGGTATTTTTCAATTTCGGTATATATAAGGGATCCTAAAGCTGCTCTTTATCTAAGTGCACGTTTATTTCTCAGAGGGCGTAAAAGAAAATTGGGAAAAAATTGACATGCACTCTATAAAGCTCGAGGAAATAGTTCCGTCGCCGTTATCGGCTTCAGTGGTAAAATATTGTATATGTACATGCGTTTAGGATAACCTGATTTCTAAGGGAGACGTTCTGCAATTCTTGGCTCGATACATAGAAACCACGTCCTGCGAATGGTCCAAATTTGTTATCGATGTGGAGGGCACATCCTTGGCCTTGACCACAGCACAAGAAGTCAGTACTAGTAGTCAATTATAATACTGACCAACTAAGATTTTTTTGATCGTTTAGTTTAAAAAAGCTATTCTCTTTCGATCCGAGCCAAACGGATTTCTTAACAATTGCCTCAGGGAGTTGGATCGTCTGACGGGAAATAGGTCAGGCTCGTCGCTGTTCAAGGCGTTCTGTTCGTCCGAAAATGAAACGCTCATCTTTCCCAAGTCGTCAGACGAAGAAATGTGCCGAAGATTAACTGTCGCCTTCTCTGAAACACACAGGGAATTGTAAATCACGACTGATATTCTAAACAGCTATACGTAGTAGTAGTATCTGCTTTCGTTAACAATCTCTATAGAGAAGAAAGTATTTATTTTCAAAATCTAAATTTGAAAATGGGATTCCGCTTTTTTGTTTTTGTTGCAAATAATTGGCTGGTGTAAATAGTGCGTCCTAACGTGCGCGCGAAAGCCGAGAACATGGCCTTCGTTTTGTGCTTGCCATCGTCCGAGACGACTGTCCTGATATGCAAAAACAGGCTCAAAAGAATAGAAAGGTTTCAATTCTACTCCCAGTTCTTTCTCGGGCGCTACGCGACCTCCCAGAACGAAGCAATCGAGCGAAACGCTTCGTCTCGCGGGCGACGCCGCCATCGCCGCGACAACGAACGCCGAAGGGACTCAATTAGCAGTGGCCTTCGATAACAAAACCCTCGAAATATGGAACACGACCGAATGGACTCGAGTTAGCGCGAGGTGACGCGACAAAACGGAAAAAAAACATTTGTATTCATTTTCCAACCACAGAGAGACGTCCAAGCGGGCGATGGCTCTAAAATTTCACGGTGGCAATTTGTACGTCGCTGACAAGTCTGGTGACGTTTACAGGTACAGTCGTACTCTCTACTTCATCACAATGATTTTTTATAATATTTAGATTTTCCGTCGGTGATTCTGAACATTCTGGCGAATTGATACTAGGCCACGTGTCTATTCTACTCGATTTGGTCTCCTAAATCGTAGTGCTATTTTATATGACTCTCTCCTTCTCTCAGGAAGTGTCTCCTGACGGCAAATACGTCATCAGTGCAGATCGAGACGAAAAGTTGAGAGTCAGTCACTTGCCGAATGCCTACAGCATCAAAAGCTTTTGTCTCGGACACACTAAGTACAGTAGGCTCGTGCACCCTATATAGTAAACGAACGTTGGGATAGATGTGTTAGTCAAGTAAAGATTCATCGATTGAAGCCAGCGTTTGCTTTATCGGGATCTGGGGTAGGTACGTAGATACGTGTCGGCTTGGCTGTGCTATTGGGTTTTGTATGCGCGTAGGATGGATTTCTTGGTGTGTGGCGCTATGAAACGGGAGAAAATTGTTCGATGACTAGCGTTTTAGCTGAATCGAAGGCAAGCGCTTCGAAGTTTCTTAGAGCTTTCAAGCCTCAATTGTCTCTGAGAGCAGGAGGCAGTGACAACGATAGCTTGCAGTTCTGTTAGCGATTTAGTGGCGGTCTCTTTGAATAGGTCAACTGCTTAGTGTATAGTTTTCTTTTTTTCGTCTCTGACTTTCTTTCCTTGCAGACATGCGTCGGTTTTTCTGTACGATTTCTGTTCTCGGTCGAATTCTTTGCGTCGTCGTGGAGTGGCCGCCGTTTCCGCCGAAGTTCTTCACGTGGCTTTTGATAGCTCGGACAAACTGTGGGTGCTGACCGCAAATCAAAAACAGCCTATAGCAATAATAGAATATGCAAATGAAGAGGTACTTTTTATGCGGTATAGAAATTTATCTGGGGAGTGTAGTAGGAATTTTTTATTTCAGATAAAGTTGGTGGCAACTGAAAATTATTTCGGAAACCTCGACGTCACCGTTCAAGATTCGACCTTTTTTGAAGGTAAGAAGGGGTTCCAATAGGCGGTTAGTATATGCATCCGTACACCGCGAGCATTGTCCCAATCGATCAACGACCGTATTAGACATCTTAGCTGCACTTTAGATCGACCTGCAATTCGAAACTGGAACTTGCTAAAAAAGGCCTCAGCTAGGGAAGAATCCGACGTCTAATTCCTTAATACGATTTGCACTATTTTCAAATCCTAGCCGGGCTAGCCGTGCGGTTTTATATTGCATAACCCATGCACTACAACCACGACTTGACAAACTGCCTAGCTCCCGCAGTTATTGCCTCGTGCACAATGTCCCTTGCTAGCTTCGTCACATCGACTTCGTCGTCGATGTCTCTCTTCTGAGTCGTTCCCTTTATCATTGTTTTGTCGGTGAAGACGACCTTCCGTTCGCTATTCTTCGGGGCGGAACGTGTAGTTGGACGTTGATTCGCACTGTAGAGAGTCGGTAGTGCGAATTGTGGGGACGGCAGGCCGCACGCTTCGCGATATCTCTGAGCGTACTGGTTGGCCGAGACGACTTGCTTTATCGCGATGGGGCTGCTTTGAAATTTGCCGTACGTTATGGCGATGTCTTCGCGAAACGCGTCCAAATGCGACGCTTTTCTGCGACACGATTTGTTGAGAAAGGCCTGCGATTGTTCGTATTTCTCTTGCGACACGAGCCTATTCGTTTTCCTTCGCTGTTGCTCGACTCCTATATTAGAAAACGCGACTTATATATGACGCTATATAGTTTTGTCGTGGACTAATATATGACTTCTTTGCTTTTCGTGGAGTAGAGCGTATAACTGTTGCCTTTGCGCTGATCGAATTTTTCTCATTTCTTCCTCTGTTCGCCTTTGTTTCGCGTCCTCGTCTCTCTGTTGCTCGATTGACGTCATAAGTCTTTTCATTCTTTCTTCGGCCTGTAATTGAGAGAGCGGAATTGCCTATAATTCCCGTTCTTGCTTGCACAGTACGTACTTTCTGTTTACGTTCCTCAAGAACGTTTTTTCTTCTTTCGTTTAGCTCCTTTTCCCTCTTCTCTCCTCTCGATATAAGTTTCTCAGTTTTTGTTCTTCTAACAATTCGTTCCTGCATGCACACTCATACGTTTAGTACTGAAAACGCTGTATTTAGTCATCAGGCTAACTTTCATCTGTTCAATTGCTCTCGTAGCAGACCTCTTTCGTATTTCCCTTTCTCTCCTCGCCTGTTGCATCTCCTTTCGATTTGTCAGCTCTGATTTGATCCTTTCTCTCGTCGCTGCATCCTGCCTTAGCTGCTGCCTCATTCGCTTTCGATTTAGTTCCTCAGCCTTCGTCCTTTCTCTGACGAAGATCTTCACCTTTTGTATTCTCTCATCCACCTGGCTCCGCTCCTTGAGAGAACCATTTTCCGACAAAATTCCTCTGCTAATTAATAATTTTCTGATTGTTGGTTTGGCGTGAAAATGTTTCAGGTGTCTATCTGTGAGACTATTGTACGGAGAATGAGAACAATACGGATTGGTCAAGTCGAAATCCGGCGTTGGTGCAGGAGGACTTGTCTGAAAAATAAGAAATAAAACTACCACGACGCCGAGCTCTTCGAACACCTAACCATCCTCTGGCGATTGTGACGTCATAATGAAACTCTCGTAAGCGTGCCTTTTGAAATAGCGTGCGCTACCGCATTGTTTACTCGTCGATTTTCTGCGACTCGAAAGGCAGAGATGGCGTTCAAGGCATTCGAAATAGTTCCCGTGGTCGAGGACTTCTTCAGCGACAAACCAAAGACAGCAGTAAGCCCACTGAACGCGTAAAAAGATCCGATATTCACGTGAGAACCTCTCGACGCAGATCGAATGCCTCGAATGCGACGAAGACAATCTCTACATAGGAACGTCAGACTGGTAAGCATCGCAAAACGGTGCATTAAAGCCTTAGCACAGCAACCAATGGAAGGCGTGGTCAGGGAGAGAGATCCTCTTCTCAACAAAGAGCCGGAAAAGAAAAAGACATCTGTGTATACGTATAGTCGAATTCTACTCGCGCAATTTACCTTGCACTATCGAGAGACAAACAAAGGGTCTGATTAGTTAATGACACCAGAGAGGTTGTACTACTGAAATGGTCACTCCATGAGAAGTGGTCATTAGATACTTACCAGTGTAATCATAGTACAGGCTGACTTGGTATAGATAATAGAGGTTTGCAGTGACACGTAGTCTCGTCTCTCGTTCATAACAGAGGTCCGAGCTAAAGACAAACCTGCTTTTTCTCTCTCTTAGTGTCATCGTTCATTATCGCTTGAAAGAGGGCACCTCTCCTGTGTCGGGACGAATAACGTTTCAATGCCAGCAACTAAATAGACGGGGCTTGGGCTCAGTACGTTCGATTCTTCCATCTTATGTATGCATATAGAAAAAAGGTGACACTCGTTTTTGCGTGCAGAAAAAACCGGTCAGTCAGCTAATACTTGCATCCTTGCTATCGAGACTATTTGTCTTGTCAGATGGTATGTAGATAGAGCTATTGATGATGGTTCTTTCTATATTGACGTTTCTTAGGCACTGTCTTTCTTCTGAAGATACAGGGTCTTCAGGTTCGATAAATCTCTTATATTCTCGTCACACGTTGCCATCCGTTCTACTTCAGCTCGTCGATCCGGGCGTGAAACTCAAGAACGTTTCGGCCATGTGCCATAACGAGAGCATCGACTCGTCAACTCAAACTAAATTTGAAGTCAGAATCATCATTTGCTATATATGGAAATTAGTTAATTGTACGTCTCACCTCTCACACGTCTGTCGCAGATTTGCATAGCGTACACTCGTCGAAAACTAGTCACAATTTACACGTTGACCGAGGAGAGACTGATAGCGCTACGCGACATTCCTTTTCCGGACGTTGTTGTTACCATGGTGAAAAGGCCGAACAGAGAGAAAAGAGACTTGACTCGTTCTTTTTTTTGACAGATTCGGGACGGACCGGATATTTGTGCCGCTCTGCCTAGTGACTATTGTCTAGTCGATATAACAACTAATAGAGTAATGAATATTTGAATTGGATAAGGATAAGGAGTGTACAGTTTTTTTCTTTGTTTTAGAAAATAGATATTTGTTCGTACGAATCGGAAACGACGCGTCCTGTTGTAAAGAGAATTACGATGGTATGGGGTAGAAATAATCAGTTGGTCTCTGTAATTCAATCGTTGATTGATTGATGCAGGGAGAGTTTCTCATACGTCAAGGAGAGCTCGGCTTGTTCGTCAACGAGTCAGGCCAGGCAAAAGTAAGCAGTTGAACGTGGGGGGGGGGGGGGGGGGGGGAATATATATTTGATGCTATATATCCGACCTAGTATCAGCCTTTGAATTGGTCCTCGTTGGATGTCAGATACACCGCCTACTCGTTTCCTTACGTTCTCGCTCTCAGCGCAACCAATGTGACCGTGTACAGGTGGACGATAACATATGAAGGGGGCGTACGAACGGGCATTTCTTGACGACGTTTTTCTCGTCTAGTGTTTTAGATCAAGAAAGGAAGCAATCAATTTTATTTCAGGTTGGTTACACCTCCTCCTTATGCGTTTGAAGTAGTACTTTCTTTTCCCAGGGTGGAAAAGTGCTGGGCGATTTTGGAGAGAGGGTCCTAGTGGCTTCAGACAAACGCGTTTATGCTTTGTGTTCTATTCCGTTCAGCAAGCAGGTGCCAACGATCGATATTTCAGCTCTCTTTGCAAAGCCTTTTTTCGTTGTAGGTTCAATCTCTATTTTCTCAAATGAAAATAGCCGAAGGCTTGCAACTAGCCAAAGTTGGCTTTGGCCTCTCTCTGGATGAAGCACAGCAGAGACAGGTTAGAAGCCTTCACGCTGTCAAGACTACAGAGATCGATGCTGGAGCGACTAGCTTCGAGAAATCTCGAAATTTCGAACAAAAGCATCGATTTTCTATGAACTGCGCGTTCGAAGTTCACGAACGTAGTTCTATATTAGTTAGGATCTTAGCATATTTCACTTGGCACCGGCGCAGCGCGCCGGTGCCCAGTGAAATATGCTAAGATGGGTGTGGTGGGCGGGGGCGGCGGCGGGGAGGATGGCGGTTATTTTTTTCGCGATTTTCTCGTCCAAAACTAAAGATTGGTCGATCCCATGAATCAAAAAAGTTCTATAACCCAACAATCTACTAGACTAGAAAGAGAAACGGTCGAATCGAGTCGAAAGCACCAAAATAACGAGATTTTCCAATCGCATTGCGATTTTCTCGCCTAAAACGAACGATCCGTCGAATCGACGCAATCGAAACGCTTTAGAATTGCAATTTCACTTCAACTAGTAGAAGAAACGACTGAATCGCGCGAAAAAGGACCAAAATATCGCCATTCTTGGTCTCCCACGCACAAAATGTCGTTCTTCTAACATCTAGTTCACCGCTAGTACGAAATCGCCGCTCTAATGGCTTTTCTAGACACGCTTAGTCTCTCGACACCTACGAAGATCGATGTTGGAACGACTAGCTTCGAGAAATCTCGAAATTTCGAACAAAAGCATCGATTTTCTATGAACTGCGCGTTCGAAGTTCACGAACGTAGTTCTATATTAGTTAGGATCTTAGCATATTTCACTTGGCACCGGCGCAGCGCGTCGGTGCCCAGTGAAATATGCTAAGATGGGTGTGGTGGGCGGGGGCGGCGGCGGGGAGGATGGCGGTTATTTTTTTCGCGATTTTCTCGTCCAAAACTAAAGATTGGTCGATCCCATGAATCAAAAAAGTTCTATAACCCAACAATCTACTAGACTAGAAAGAGAAACAGTCGAATCGAGTCGAAAGCACCAAAATAACGAGATTTTCCAATCGCATTGCGATTTTCTCGCCTAAAACGAACGATCCGTCGAATCGACGCAATCGAAACGCTTTAGAATTGCAATTTCACTTCAACTAGTAGAAGAAACGACTGAATCGCGTGAAAAAGGACCAAAATATCGCCATTCTTGGTCTCCCACGCACAAAATGTCGTTCTTCTAACATCTAGTTCACCGCTAGTACGAAATCGCCGCTCTAATGGCTTTTCTAGACACGCTTAGTCTCTCGACACCTACGAAGATCGATGTTGGTACGACTAGCTTCGAGAAATCTCGAAATTTCGAACAAAAGCATCGATTTTCTATGAACTGCGCGTTCGAAGTTCACGAACGTAGTTCTATATTAGTTAGGATCTTAGCATATTTCACTTGGCACCGGCGCAGCGCGCCGGTGCCCAGTGAAATATGCTAAGATGGGTGTGGTGGGCGGGGGCGGCGGCGGGGAGGATGGCGGTTAGTTTTTTCGCGATTTTCTCGTCCAAAACTAAAGATTGGTCGATCCCATGAATCAAAAAAGTTCTATAACCCAACAATCTACTAGACTAGAAAGAGAAACGGTCGAATCGAGTCGAAAGCACCAAAATAACGAGATTTTCCAATCGCATTGCGATTTTCTCGCCTAAAACGAACGATCCGTCGAATCGTCGCGATCGAAACGCTTTAGAATTGCAATTTCACTTCAACTAGTAGAAGAAACGACTGAATCGCGTGAAAAAGGACCAAAATATCGCCATTCTTGGTCTCCCACGCACGAAATGTCGTTCTTCTAACATCTAGTTCACCGCTAGTACGAAATCGCCGCTCTAATGGCTTTTCTAGATACGCTTAGTCTCTCGAAACCTACGAAGATCGATGCTGGAGCGACTAGCTTCGAGAAATCTCGAAATTTCGAGCAAAAGCATCGATTTTCTACGAACTACGCCTTCGAAGTTCACGAACGTAGTTCTATATTTAGTTGGGATCTTAGCATTCACACTACCAAGACTGCAATGATCTCTTTTTTTCCTTCAGAAAATACAAGAAGTTGAACAGCAAGCAGGCTTTGCTTATCTCTCCGCCGGAGACTTTGATTCGGCGGCTAAGCACCTTAGAGAGGGTGACGTCGACGTGAGAGAGGTAGGCGACGAGGATTTGCATGACTACATTGGACCGATTCTTTATTTCCCAGTTGGTGGCTCTTTATCCCAAGCTCTTACCTCGAAAATTCAAATTCACTTCAAGTTTATACGAAGACAAGAATCATTTGATATCAGACATAGAATCAATTGGTTATATAGTCAAATTCGTTATTTGAAAAATAGCTAATTTTTTTGATGTAGTAAAAGGAAATCCAGCTATGGAAGCTAAAGCAAACGAATTTCTAATGAACTATTTGGTATAAATTCATATTGTTTTTTTCGGTAGGTTTATTTTGGAATTTATCCTAGGCTGATATTCGATTGAAGCCGGCTGCCTATGGCAGACGCGAAGTATAAAGAGACTGCAGAAATTCCAATGACGTAACTGAGCTTCTTTAGATTGTCGACACTGTCTTGCTGAAATTGTACGCCAATTTGAATTCGCCTCACTTGCATCAACTGATAGCGAGTGAAAATTGCTGCGCTATAGATGAGTCTATAGCGTATTTGAAAGATGCAAAAGTAAGCGTTCAGCGAGAGAGGGAGACGTTTGGTACGAGCGATAGTCTGTGCAGCAACATCATGCCGTGGCACTCATGCACTGTTCCAATAACGATGCAAAGAGTGCGTTAGACACGTGGAAATCGTAAGTGCAATGAAAACGCGAACGCCATTTCACATATTGAGACCTTGTTTTATAGTATCGTCGACGGCGAATTAACAGACGAAAGCTTTCCAGGGTTTAGCTACATAGTAGAGTTTCTCTCTAGGTTAGCGCGTTTCTTTGTACTCTTTCAAAAGCGTAGACACTATATCGTATAGTTATGGCGAGCACGAAACTGTTCTGCAGTACGCTGACTGGGCCCTAAGGAAAGATCAGGAGGAAGCAGTCAAAGTATCGATAGCAGAAGCGGGATTCTTTGATTGCTCTCGTGACCATTTGTCGTAGATTTTTACCGATCGTCCCCATCGTGAAACGCCTCATCCTAAACTCAGTCCTGAGTCGGTTTTGAAATTTTTGCAACCTTATAACACCGCTCTCAAATTGTTTCTGCAAAATTTGATATTTAATAAGAAAGTCGAGGTGGGCGAAGTGGAATCGTTTTAGACTAAGGGGAAGAAAAATTGGGCGTGTTTCAGGACGAGAGGCTTCACACTCAATTGGCTCTACTCTATCTCGACGATGTTCTCGCTTTGAAAGCCGATCAGTCGTCGACGCGAGAAAAGATCTTAGCAGCTCGGTGATTAGAAAAGGAGATGATATTTTTCTTATATATTGCTTTATTTAGTTATCAGTTGAAGCATTTGCTCGAGTGCTCGTCTCGTTACCAAGTATCATCTTTATTGGATCGAATAAGGGGCACGGACCTTCACGCTGAATGCGCTGTCTTGTACGGCAAGGTCATCTGCACAACGTTTATATATAAAAAATTAGAGTCTTAGTCTCCTTTGCTTCAGATGGGCGAGCACAAGAAAGCCTTGAACCTACTCGTTCACAAACTTCAAGACTATCACCAGGCGGAGCGCTACTGCGTACTGAACTCTCAGGGAAAGGATCGAACGTTCCAAAGGCACTTGTTCCAGGAACTACTCAAAGCGTATCTACAGCCCACCGAAAGGTTTGAATTTCTACAGGCAAAGATGTATGCTATAATAATGATATAGCGCCGTGCCACTGGTGGCCCCAGCTGTTGATCTACTGAACAGCCACATGGCTGAATTTGACGCCGTGCAGGTCAGTGATTTCTTTATTCCAGAAGAGGCATCATTCACCGTGTGCAGGTTCTTGAGCTGATTCCTGATACTTGGTCCGTTGGCCTGGTTTCGACTTTCCTCACTCGTTCCCTACGCCTGAGTCTGTCTCGATGTCGAACGACGAAGATCGAGCACGGCTTGGCGAGAGGCGAGCGCGTTCAGCAGCACGACGTTCATCGCTATTCGACAGCAAAGGCGATATCAGTGGGCGAAGACAGGCACTCGCAATCGCGCATTCCAGTCCCCAAACGGTATTTGATTTTTCGTCTTATTAGGCTCTGTCAAGTTTGTCGACGGCCCTTCAATGATGCCACCGTCGTTTGTTATCCGAACGGAGTCGTTACCCATCTTCATTGCGGTCGAAATAAGGAGGTGTGTCCGGTAACAGGTAAACAATTTGGTAGCTCGAAACGATCGTAGTTTGCACGGTCGTTTGTTTCGTCTTTGATCGAATGAAGCGATACCTTTTGTATAGTTTCGTTTTTTTTACCCACAGAAGGTACCCACTCAATATAGTAGCAGCCCTGTCTACCGATCACACCGCAGTTTTCATTTCACAACCATTTATTCATTAATTAACGAAAACTGGCAGCGCAACTATAAAAAACCGACACATTGTTAGCGAAAAGAGAACTGAAATCGCGATATTTTCGTCCAAACGCTCGGTTTCGAGAGAAAAAACCCAAAATGTCAGCCACAATCGTTTCGTTGATAGAAATCGCGTCGATTCGAGCAAACGCGAGGCAATATCGGACGACGTTCGTCGTTCTTCCGTCGTTCTCCTGCCGTTCCTTCGTGTTCGCGATGGCTTCGAGCGGCGAGGACGACATCTAGTCGCGATTCTCGCTCGTTTTCCTTCGCGAGCGGTCTCGAGACGATTTAGTTGATTGAAGACGTCGTTGCGGATGGTCTAGGTAAAGAAAAGGGAGGGAGAAAAGACAAAAAATCGCCATGTGAGATTCGAAGCCGGGGATTTCGCTCGCGCGCGAAACGAAGGCCCTACGAAAAAGAAAGAAATGAGTCTAAGCGTTGCAGTCCTTATTCAAATGCAAAACGCAATACACGTGGTCGGCGAAACGCTCGAAAAAGAAGGAGCCGCCATGTTTTCAGCGCCAAATCGAAGGAATTCGGTGACGTAAAGAGCACGTGCAAAGGTGGAGCGAATTTCAACAGCAAATCAGCGTAGCGTTGCCTTGGTGAAATGATCTCATCGATGATATCATTGGCTATTGCATCATGCTCGATATAAAAGCGGCGGACCAACGCTCAATCTTCAGTCTTGCGCTAGGGTGGGGGATGTCAACGGACTGAACCTTTGAGGTCGATCGTGAACTGGGAAAGCTGATTGTTGGTCATCAAAGCGTTTTCGTCTTATGTCGATGCTCACTGAAACTGTCAGGCGCAGTGGACGGGCGTCGCGCGAGTTCTTCTCGCGGCGCTACATCGGCACTGGGGGTCGAAAGGGTCGTGGACAACTTGGGTTGCGAAGTCAGGCGTTCTGCGTTAAGCTGAGCGGGCGTCTGGCTAAGGTTTGCCACTTACTGCCAAAGAAACGTGTGGGGGCCCAGTGTCTCGTGGTATTTCCTCACTCGGATTAGTGATCTATAGTTGAAAGATGACCCGACCCCCAGGACAAAAAACGCTGACCCTCAATTGGTGGACTCGGTAAGCGCTTTGTAATTCCTCTCCCGACACGGTAGGCTCGCTTCCTATCTAAGCGAAAGTCTACGGCCTCCTTGGGGCCCCGGTACGACGCGGTCGGGGGGACGGTGTGGGAGAGCCGTTCTCGATCCAGGCCGTACCGGTCGTGATTGGGCCTATGAAGCAAGGTCTCGCTTCCAAAATTTTTGGGCCACTAACTGCGTTCGAACCTCCACGTTGGTGTGGCCTGGTTAATGCCGATGCGAACGCATCACAAAAAGGTACGTACACGGGCGTATAGAACAAATTTTATCTTTCTCTTTCTTAGGTACTCTTATTCAAGGCTAGGAGATGCAAAGCCGCAACGAAGAAAGGATTCTACAGTAATTAGTTGTCTGTCCATGCACGCATGTAGACTACGCATTTGATTCGATTTTTTCGTACTTAATAAATTCCTACGCAGCCTTTTCAGCGATCAGCGAGCGTCTTCCGGAGAAGTTTCGAGTTGCAATGTGTAGGCTAGCGTGCGCATCGTAGCTCTGTGCTTTTCGTGTGTGATGTTCCTTAGGCATTTTCTTCGCGAAAATAGACTCATCTTCCTTCCCAAGACGTCGTGTCGCTCTCCTTTCCACGTGTCGTCTTCGCGAAACGCTTTCTGGCTCACCGGTCCCGTTATATATCGAGTGGTGGCCTTTTTTGGGGGAAAATTTTTGAAAAGAGCGTGGAAAAAATTGCCTGAAGCAAAGCGAAATCGCGTAACGCAGGTATTTCGAAAGAATCGCCTAAAAATGGCGTACGCGTCAATGAGCGCAGCGGGACTCACCGTCGCATATTACGGCTATCATCTTGAAAGTGCTCCAATCACCGAAAGAAAGAGGTAAGAGAGCAATGAGATTATTTTTGATTAATTAATTCCATGACACATTGTGACGTACAGGTTCATAACTGTGTCTAAAGATGACGTAAATTCCTTGTCCAATATCTTGCTGTCGATTCAACTCAACGAATTCAAAGGTCGAAATAAAAGGATGGGGGGTGGATGGTGAGATGATCACGTCGTCTTTTACTCCCCAGAGTCTCTTCTCGATTACGACGACATTCGACATCAACGAGTTAAAAAAATGGCGTTCAAACTAGTGGAATCGAATCAATTATCAAAACGTTTTCCAGAGATAGAATGGAAAATTACAGTGATCAACAGTCCAGTCAGGAATGCTTTTGTCATGCCGGTAAGGAGAGACGAAGACAGTAGAATATTTTCACGTCAAGGCTTTCTTATAGAACGGTGTGATTGTAATGTTTACGGGCATGCTCGACTTGTTGCAGACGGACGATATGCTGGCTGGCGTTCTCGGTCACGAAATGGCTCACGCTGTGCTTGAGCACATGGTAGAAAGACGAGCAGACAGGAAATACTATCTAACGTATTTTGCACAGAGGGAAGCTGCCAGTCGAGATCGATTCATAAACTTCTTTTCGTTGATTATAACGACTGCTGCTTGGATCGTTCTTCCCGACGTCGCGGCCTTTTTTACGCAGTGGTTTCACGAGAGGACAGCCTCTGTAAGAACCAAGCAGACGTACGACAGCAGCCGGCCAGTTGATGATCTTTTTCTAAATAGGTGCTATTGAAACTGCCCTATTCAAGGAAATTAGAAAACGAAGCGGATGCTGTTGGTCTAACGTTTGCCGCTAAGGTCAGATTGGGACTGCGGTCTTTCTCAACCTTTTTGCTTCTTTAGGCTTGTTTCGATGTGAGGGAAGTACCTGTGCTATGGCGTGCGTTTCAGAGCAACGAAGAAATTGGCTTGGAGTGGCAGTCAACTCACCCTGATTCGAGCCATAGAGCTGAATCGCTCGAGTTGTTGATGCCCGTCGCTCTAGCTCAGAGAAACGAATGCAAGTGTGCCACGCTTCCCGGTATCACGTTTGATCATCAGTCACACTCTTTATGTCGTTCTTTTTTAGAAAGGAATCTCATGTATTTTGAGGCTTTGGTACAACAAGTTGAGACCAAAATGGCACACAGTACTATTTAATCGCTACTTTTCATTTTTTGTACATTTCAGTGGAGAGACGGTGCCCCGTTATAGTCTGCTACTACAGACGTGATACTGCAACCACTACACGCACAGTATCTCTCTTCTATCTATGTCCAGATTAGGGGCCCCTGGGTATGTCCGTCCCTTCGCCACGTGACTGTTCACGTGGCGAAAGGTCAGTATCTTGCACGGCACAGCTCCCGTAATATGAGGTCGCTCGTCGCGACGATTTTCGTTGCGATTCTCCTTTCAGATCATGTATCGTGTTTTCTAAGATCTTGCAGCCACAGTAAAAGCTACACGTGTAGACTAACTAAGAACTCGTAATTTTTACGTAGGATCTCAGTGCCGATCTCAGTGGGTAGTCGGTTGTCGGCCGCTACAGGGATTCATGAAAACGTGTCACTTGCCATACGGACCCTGCCACACTGCTGTCTTGTATCTTGGCACAGTTTTTGACTTTACAGGAGTACTTCGGACGAACGCTGAACCATGGAGTAATTTCCAACCTATTGCCAGCGGGTGTAGTTGCTGTAATACAAGTGACGTGGTTCGCTTCAATGCAAATTACCCCGCCAGAGGCTACAACTGGTGCAATTTCAACTGCCAGACTTACGTCAACCGTTTTATAGACTTTTTGCGTTCGTGTGGCTGGTAACCCCGGGCTAGGTTCTGCTCTGTTCTCGGTTCTGGACCCTGATCTGGTTTGTTCTCCTGTTCTGTTCTGTCCTCCTGTTCTGCATGTTCTGATCTCTTGTTCTGTTCTTTTCTCTTCGGTGCCCAAGACCAACAACAGTGTGACGTGCATGCTTGTTTTCCGTGCTTCTATTGTCTTTTTCCGCTTTGATGTCTTATACTTCACGCTGATTAGCTACGACGCATAAAACGCTGTCTGTACATGTAGTTAGATATAATTTAGGAGAAAAACTGGCGGGCCTATTCAGAGTCTTACCAGTACTGAAACAGACGTATTCAATTCTTTGGCTTCTTTTATTTTTAGTCTACTACTGCAGAAGTGCTACAGTCAGGCTGTGTTGAAGCCCACTGTATCTGATTAATTTCGCCTTCTGATGAGTAAGCAAGAATAGGATCTTCAATAGACCGGGGCATCTGCTGGATGTCCCATATCAGAGCCTGGTGGTCATCAGCTGAACAGAAAAGACAATAAGTATGTCCGTAATGCATCATTCCAAATTTACCTGCTGTACATATTCATTTTTTTGTACATTTCAGCGGAGAGAAGGCGTCCCACTATCGTAATTTATTTTTACGTCTACTACTACTACTACTACTACTACTACTACTACTACTACAGAAGGGCTACAATGCTGCAAATGGTTCCACCACTACACACGCAGTATTTCCATGAAGTTATTATAACCAATTGCGATCCAATCAGGCTGCGTCGAAGCCCACTGTATCTGATTAATTTCGCCTTCCGATGAATAAGCGAGTATGGGATCTTCGATAGGCCGAGGCATCTGCTGGATGTCCCATATCAGAGCCTGGTGGTCATCAGCTGAAGAGAAAAGACAATGATAATTATAGGCCCTAAGACGTCCATTTCGAATTTACCTGCTGTACATATGTGGCACGACGAGTGGGGAGCCCAAGCGACTCCATTGACTTGGGCCTTGTGATTGCTCAGTTTTGCGACGGGGAAGCAAGGCATTCGGACATCAAGTATAATGACCTGAACATAAAGAACTCCCATTAATTAATAATTAGTTAATAATAGCTCTAGTTTTTCTTTGCTTGACCTCTTGGCCGTCCATAGCAAACGTTGCCAGATAATTCGGATCCTGCTTGTTCCACGACAGACGCAACAAGGCTCGATGAAATTCGTCTTCGTAGATTATCGTCGAATGCTCAAGATGTCTAACACCATATGTCAATAAATAAATAAATAGTCAGTCCCCCTTCTCTATTTCGACGCACCGAAGGTCGAACATTCTCACGGAACCGTCGGCTCCGACGGAAGCGAAGAGATCTCGTCCGCCGCCGGCACGACTGAAGGCAATATCATAAACCTGAAGATAAAGTATAGACTGTACGAGTTGTCTTGTATTAGCTGCTATACAATACCTCTTTGTCGTGGGCTATCAACTGGGTCTTCACAAAGCCTGATATGAGATTCGTTCTTCCCACGATCTGTCCAGTCTAAACACGGAAGAGTTTATCTCGGAGAAAACCCGTTTGCTGTTCCGTTTGCTTGCCTCCAATCCCCAAATGGTGCACGTCGTATCGATACTCGATGTCCCCAAGAGATTCGGATCGATTTCGTTCCAATCGAATGACGTCAACGGAGCACAGAAATCAGAGTTCTTATTCTAGAAATTACAAATTCAAACTCCCCCTTTCGTTTTCTCCCCATTCCCTTACGTTATTCAAAAGGCATTCCAATTTCGTGTCCGACTCTCCGACTCTCCAAATTCTCAAATAGTCACCAGCAGTTGCCAACAAATCAGGCAGGGACCCTTTCTACACCCGAACCTCATAGTCAAAACTTTTGTCTAATAAGGTCCCCCTCTCTTCTCTCTTTTATGGATCTAACAGAGTCCCCATACCCCCCCATACACTATCAGGAATCCAAATGACTTTCGTAGTCGGATAGGGATGCTCGAAGCAGGACTTCAAAGTGAATTCGCCCTTTTCTTCGTCTAGAGATACTATTTGGACCTGCGAGAGAGACGTCGCCTCTTGGAAATTTGGTGTCGCGCCTCGTTCTTTGGCTTACTCTGTTATTGTACTCTTCGAGGAAGCTTCCCAAGGCAAGTCGAAATCTTTTATCGGGTCGTATGCTCCAGTTCATGCTGTATACAGGCCAGGGAGCGGCGTACTTATAGATTTCCTTGCGTTTTCCCGTCGACATGTTGTGTTGTTGTTGTTCTATCTCTAGCGTGCTTTAGGCTAGAAGAGAAGAGAACGCCATGGATGACGAAAAGGCCGGATTGCAAACGTAGGGCGTGCATGCGCTCGATCCTTATCACCTATTCCTCACTCACGTCCATAGAAAAGACGACCCGCGCGAAAGCACGAATCTCTACCGAACGCTCGGTCTCGAAGCCGACGCCACCCAAGAAGAGATCAAGAAAGCATATAGAAAGGTCATTGCGGGTTCTACGAGAGCGCATACGATGCATACCAGACCGAATCTATACTGTAATATCTTTGCATGCAGCAAGCGCTTAGATATCATCCCGATAAGAATCCTGACGATCCGTCTGCCGCAGAGAGGTTCAAGGTCATCAATCAAGCGAAGACAATTCTAATGGATGAGAAAAAGAAGGCCATTTATGACAGTTATGGCATGTGGGGTCTGCAAATTGCCGAGCAAATAGGAGAGGACGTAAGCAGGGACATCAAAAAATTCGGACTTCTGACAACAGATGTTTTGTTTTAGAATGTTGGACTATATTTGGCGCTGAATAGCAAAATTTGCAAGGTATGACGCTGTTTTCCCGTTATTTATCATTTGCTATGAGGACTTTTTTTTGTAGGGTCTCATCATTTGCTGTGGAGTTCTTACTGGTTGCTATTTCTGCTTCTGTTGCTTCTGCTGCTTTTGCTGCTGTTGCGGCAAGTGCAAACCTCAGGAAGATGGCTCCGGCGAAGTGCCTCAAGCCGATGACCTGGAGGTCGATGAAGACAACAGTGTTCCAGTAACGAGTCAACCTCAAAAAGAGTATGGATCAACTGATGAATGACAGTTAATTCAAGCCCAGTATGCGTAGCGCCAGATATTTGCGTCATTTGTATACGTATTGGCAGATAATTAGTTACAATATAAACCTTTAGAGAGACACTGTGTCTAAATTTGAGCTATGACGTCGATAGTAAGCCGGGAACATACGTGTGCCTAAAGTTACTATTTTTAGCAGCTCGCCGAACTCGGTATAAAAACCTCGGTGTGGGGCAATGGGCTTCATAAAGGCAGGCTGCATCGGTAGTCTGAGACCAGTCTCTAACGATGCAGAACCTGAAAATAGTCGTCGTCGGCGACGGCGCCGTGGGCAAGTCGTCCCTTCTCATCTCCTACACAACGAACGCTTTTCCGAGCGAATACGTTCCCACCGTATTCGACAATTACGCGGCTAACGTCATGGTAGACGGAAAACCCGTGAACATGGGTTTCTGGGACACAGGCAAGGAAAAGAACACCAGAATTAAATTTTTAGCAACGCTAACATCTTTTGTTGTTTTTTTAGCTGGGCAGGAGGATTACGATCGGTTGAGACCGTTGTCGTATCCTGCGACGGACGTCTTTCTTCTCTGCTATTCGATTGTGTCTCGGGCGTCTTTCGAAAACTGCGCGTCGAAGTGGATTCCCGAGTTGAGGCATCACTGTCCCGGTGCTCCTATCATTCTCGTCGCGAATAAAATCGATTTGAGATCGGGCGGATCGCGACGAACGTCGGAATTGGTCACACGAGAAGAGGGGCAACAGATGGCAAAGAAACTAGGTTTTTTTTAATTAATTAAAAAATCAAAAGAATCTCTTGGAGTATACTAAAATGTGCTGATCAATAGAATGCGCTGGATTTTATGAGAACAGTGCCCTGACTCAGGACGGCATCTCGCACGTATTTCTCAACGCTGCGAGAGCCGCTTTGTGTCGCCCAGCCAGAAAGTAATTAGTCAATATCCTGTACTTATAATTATAATTTTCTTTTAATTAAAGGCAAAGGAGTGGCAAAAGGAACAAAGTCGAGGAGCCCGTTCCCCAGCCTCCCATCCTGCCCGAAATCGAGCGTCACGCTCCCTGGATCAATATACACACGTCGTCCTATGCGGAGGATTGGGGCACGATGGTGAATAATTTGACGTCGGCCGACGTCGAATTTCGCGTGGAAAATCAGACGTTCTACGCGCACAAAGTCGTCCTGTGTTCGGCGTCTCAACTCTTTCGAAACATATTCCACGTGACGTCGGATCGAGCCGTCGACGTGTCGGCGGCGGGCGGCGGCGTCGTCAAAACGCGATACAAGGCCAATCAAGCGATCCAAGCCAATGACATAGTCGCAGGAAAGATACCAGGATTCCAATGCATAGAAGAAAAGTAAGAGATATATATGTACACACATAGACTACATATATATGAACTTTCTTTCTAGGAAAAACAACGGCAGTGCCTCTATTACTTCTCTCTATCTGTCTGATGATATTACCTCTGTGACGTTCATGCGATTTCTTCGCTTTCTCTACACGGGCGTTGTCGACTTGGATGGCGAATCGGACGACGTCATCGACGCTTTGGAGAAGACGGCGGAGACGTTCGACGCGCCGAATTTGGCGAAAATATGCCAAAATTCGAAATCCAGCATGGACTTTCTCAATCCGAGCATCGGTACGTGGATCAACGATCGATGCGGCGCCGCCGCGAAGCAGCTCTTCTGCAACGAATCGCTTCTCGCCGACGTCTCGTTTCGAGTCGACGGAACCGTCGTGCCGGCTCACTCGGCCGTGCTGACGGCTCGATGCGAAGTCATGGCGGCAATGTTCGGCGGAAGTTTTGCGGAAAGTCGTACGAAGGAGGTAAGAGGAGGAGCCCCTCTCCCCCTGCTTGCTCTCAGAATCATTCTTTTTTAGGTTGAGATTAGTAGCACGTCGCTCGAATGTTTTCTCGCTTTGCTCGAGTATCTCTACACTGATCACGCTCCTATTGAAGACACTGATTCTGTTGGTCTTCTCGTCGTGGCTAATCAGTTCTGTTTGCCCCGTCTCGTCACTCTCTGCGAGCTCTACATTACCAAGGAAGTCGACAGAGCGACGACGAATCGCATAGCTGAAGCAGATATTGACGTCATAGGTATAATAGCAGTGCATCTCTTTTACAGTACGAGCATTTTCATTCGTTTTTTAGGTTTGCTTTTGACGTGTCAGATGCACAATGCTCGACAGCTCGGCGACTGGTGTCTTCACTTCATTGCAACCAACCACTCGGCGATGCAACGGCGTCCGGAATTCAAACTGCTCGAAGGCGACAATCTGCGCTACGTCGACGAAAATCAATATCCGCCTCCTTCCTATTTCAAAGACTTGGAGGAATACGAAAAGCTGATGGCAGAGAGAGAAAAGAAGAAGAAGAAGAAGCAGGAGGCTGGATGTTGTATTATGTAACTCGAACACTTGCAGCAGAGAGGATTATACATGTATGTAATAAATCAATTGTACTGTGTGGTCTTAGTCACGTGGCCAGCATAAACAAAAGCATGAGTACTCCAGCGTTTTCGTGTCCTTTCTGCCGAACAAGGCAAGCGAACGTATTCCGCTGCTTCCTGAAGTTGCTCATAAACCTTTTCAGACTCAAACCGGGGTCGGATATCGTCGCAGTGGGAAAATATCGAGGCCAATGCCCCCACTGCAGCAACTCGGTCTCATTTCGAGCCAAATCGACGTCGAATGGCGTCCAACCGCTGACTAGCGTCACTTTTCGCGTGAACGACACCTCGTATACGGTCGAAAACGCGTCGCCGTCGCTGACGTTGAACGATTGGCTCAAGTCGCAACCGAGTCTGAAAGGAACGAAGCACATGTGCCAGGAGGGCGGCTGTGGTGCCTGCGTCGTCGCTCTCACTCGAAACGATCCAATAACGAAAAAAGAAACGACGATAGCTGTCAATTCAGTAGTTCAATTTAATTTATTATTTTTTCTCTGGTATTTGACACGCGTTCTTTTGTAGTGTTTATTTCCGATTTTGTCTGCAAATTCGTGCTCTTTTCAAACGACTGAAGGCATCGGAAAGTACGTCGTGGAATCGAGTTGGAATTTTTTTATGCAATCATGTTCTTTTAGTTCGTCAGCCGGTTTTCATCCCATTCAGGCGCGTTTGGCTCAGCACAATGGCAGCCAGTGCGGATTCTGCTCGCCTGGCATGGTCATGTCCATGTACAGTCTTTTGAAGAACAATTCCAAGCCAACGAAGCAGGAGATCGAAGATCAATTTGACGGAAATATATGTAGATGCACAGGTACATATGTGCACTGAGCCACGATATTACGATAGCAGCATATGTTTTCTAATTGGGGTATTGCTACAGGGTATCGAGGTATTCTCGATGCTATGGCGACGTTTGCGGCAGATGAACATCCTATTGACGTCGAAGTAGGCAATAATCTTGTCGATTGAATCGTCTCTGAACAGACGTCTGTTTTTTTAGGATATTTCGGCGTGCAGCGAGAACTGCAACGGCTGTAACCAAAAGTGTGCAAGAAATTCTTTGACAACAGTGAAGCAGATTCTGACTCCCGACGGTTCAACGTGGTTTGCACCGGCCAACGTTGACGATGCACTTTCACTCCTGCAAACGTACAGGAGTTCTGGAATAGCTCTTGTGGCTGGAGATACAGGAAAGGGTAAGAGGCAGATCAAGCACCTTATAATCAATTGTCAACTCTTTCGTCTGACTAAGGTGTGTTTAAGTTTGAACCGTCTCCACCAGTTCGCGTTTCTTTGATGAATATTGAGGCTCTTCAGACGGTGTCTGTGCGTTGTTATGTGAAGTAGGTATCTGCCTTGCATTACGTGTCCTCGTTAGGTTGGGGAAAATTCAACTGGGAAATACTTGACCGTTGGAGCTGCAGTGACGCTGTCGAATTTGATTGACGTTCTTATGGAAAATAGTCAGTCGGGAGGAAAGTTCGATGCATTGGCACAACATTTACTCAAGGTATTCATCATGAGATTGATATGGTCAAACTATAAAGTCTCACTCTCAGATTGCAAATTTTCCTGTCAGAAATGTGAGCCTATATTAGCGTTTTAGCTTAGATGGTGGTAGGTACAAGTGCTCTAGGTTGGAACGTGGGCTGGCAATATAATGCTTTCTCACATTCACGACGACTTTCCCTCGGACGTTCTCACGATCATGCAGGCTGCAGGAGCATCTCTCAACATCGGTTCAAAATACTATACATTTTCAAATTTCGCATGCAAACGAAAATCTCGAATTTAGTTGAAGGCGCCGAGGCAAAAGAATACGATATTGCCGAGTTTCTTGTTACTGACATGACGTCAAAAGTAAGTTGTTGCAAGAAAGAACGCATGATACAATAAGTAGTGCTCGTGCAATAGATGATTGTCAGTCTTATGATTCCGGCTGAAGACACCGATGAAAAATTTGCAGCGTACAAAATCATGCCTCGCTACCAGAACGCTCACGCCTACGTCAACGCGGGATTTTCTATGAAAGTGACCGAATCGGGATCGAAGCTTAGTCCGTCGGGAATGTGCTTTGTCTACGGTGGCATAGCCGCGCGCACGGTAAGGCCAAACGGAGCTAATCTCGACGAATAGTCTATACGATTATTGTTCGATGTCTCAAGTATCGAGCAACGTCAACGGAAAAGTATCTGATTGGAAAAGATCTCAAGCAGCTTGACACGCTCAAGGGTACAACAGACTAAGGCTCTAGTTTTCCTTTCTTACTCGTTTTTGGCACATGGTTACTGATTTTTTGATTCTAGGAGCGTTAACGTGTCTTTCATTTGAAATCAAGCCGCGTTCGCCGCCAGCATCTTCTAGTGCTGACTATCGCAAGTCCTTGGCTATGTCTCTCTTTTATAAGGCACGTCATCATCACGCTGGGATTTGGCACTAATAGTTTTGAGTCTTGTCTTCCTTAGTTCTACTTGTCTGTTGTGCCAGGCGTTTCGGCTCGGCTCGCGTCAGCTTCTGGAAGCATCGATCGCCCTTTGAGCTCGGGAATTGAAACCTATAGCTCGGATTCGTCGAAATATCCGCTCACGCAGCCCATGCCAAAGATTACGGCTACCCTGCAGGTTTGCACGAGAACGTAGTCGTATTTTCCATTGAAAATTAGACAATTGCAGGCGTCAGGAGAGGCTCAGTACCTCAACGACATTCCGTCCTATCCAAATGAAGTTCACGGAGCTTTTATTCTTTCCACACAGGTTTGGAAGACCATTAATGCAGCAACAAGTGGATTACGATTGAAAATTCTGTCTGACGTAGGCTAATTCCACTCTGGTTTTTCTGGATACATCGGCCGCTACGGCAAGAGACTATATATATCTACAGTATCGTTCAAAAGTTTAGGCGTCCTTGAGAAATCCTTCTCCCGCTTGATGTTCATTTGTGTAGCGCACGTTCAACTGCTATAGATAGAGCCGACATGTAGCGCCTTGATTTTGCTGACCCAGCGCATTGCCGTTTCTTCGTATCCGTTCGCTTTTCGCGTCCAAATAGCGACTGAATGTCTTTAGAATAGATCTCCAATTGACTTCGCGGCTGATTTTTCGCCTCTACTTGCTCGTATAGACCATTTTGTCATGCGTCTTACAACTGACGTCATGTGTAGCGTGACAGGGCGTGTTTTGCGTACGTGGCACGCGTTTTATTTTCGTTTTTTCGCGTTTCTAGATTGATTTGCGACAAAATTCATTCGCGGTTGTGGTCAGAAACGTATTTGCGGTCGATTGAGAGTGGTTTTAGTTCGATCAGCGCACTTTTTGTGGCGAACAGCTGCAGTGGAAGTGACCCAGGCAGGGTTGTTGTATATATACCCAGCGTTTCCATATACCTATCAGTAGCAGGAGCATGAGCTCTTGGCTAGGATAGAAGGGAGTTGGAAACTCTCCCCAAGGGTTTGACCACTGCCCGGTGGCCGGTCATTCTCCTCACTTGACAAGGGCTCCGGCCTTCCTAGTCCAATAGTTCCGCTGCGCCTGTGAGATACCTCTGATACCGGATAAATCTCCATAGCACCGTCTTCCGTGAGATTTGTATCAAGTGTCGTAACCTTTTTTTTAAATTTTTAAAAATTTGCTACGTGAAGGAGACGCGTTTTTTGACATTTTAACGGTCAAACGACGCATCTCTTACATTAGAAAAGGGGCCTCAGTTCGAAGTTGGCTTTACGCTGACTGTTTAACTTAATCATCGTCAGAGTAGATCACAACAATGACCAGATAGCGTAGGAGGCTAAAGCTTTTGAACGGTACTGTATCTAGAAATTTCATTTTTTACCTTCGTTTCCCAAGGCTATGCCTGGTGTACTGCGAGTCGTCCTGCCCAGTGATATTCCGGCTGAAAACAATTGGAGGCCAAAAGACGTGGTCGTTTCTCAGTACGCTGAACCTGTACACAGTCTCTATAGAACATAATATTCTCTTGGTTTATTTATTATTATTATTTAGCTCTTTGTCCCCGTCGGATCGACTGTGGAATTTTCCGGCCAAGCGTTGGGAATGGTCGTGGCGGACACTCAGGCTCACGCGAACGCGGCAGCGTTAGCCGTCAAAGGAACGTACAAGTCCCTCGGACCGCTTGTGCTGACGATCAAGGAAGCGATTCAAGCCGGCACGCTGCTAAACACTTCGACCCCAGTCATATCAGGAGATGGGGACCCAATGGGTAATAGGCTGAAATGACGTTTTTCTTCGCATTAACGGAACGTTTCAATTACGAAAAGATGCATTGAAGAGCAGTAAGCATCAAATATCCGGTGAAATATTTTGCGGTCCTCAGTATCATTTCTATATGGAGACCCAGGCACGGCTTTTCATCTGTACTGTGCAAAATCGATTGTCTTTGTCTTCTATAGAGGGCTCTCGTTGTACCTGTCGAAGACGGCTACGACGTTGTATCGTCGACGCAATACGTTGATCATTGCCAAAGGGCAATTGCGCAGGTACTGGGCATAACGGAGAGCAGGCAAGTCAGTAGGAAATGCCAGAGACGATGAATGAAACGTCTCGTCTTCGTCAGCGTGAACGTTAGCGTCAAAAGAATTGGCGGTGGCTACGGCGGAAAGATCAACAACGCGCAGCAAATTTCGTGCGGTGCCGCTCTCGCCGCTTCGGTCGTGAAAAGGTGACGAACGTCGGGATTTCGCATAAGGTACTCCGAATAAAATTGATTGCCTGACAGACCTGTTCGCGTGCTGATGGACATCGACTCGAATATGCGAATGCTTGGTTGTCGGCCTTCCTATTTGTCAGAGTATCAGGTAATCAATGGAGTAGCGAAGAGTCTCCTCTAACTTCTAATGTCTGTTTAATTAATAGATTGGATTTGACGACGATGGAAAACTCAACGCCGTGATTGTTTCCGTTTCGGCCGACTGCGGATTTACGGCAAATGGAGATATTCTATTTCTCTACGACGTCTTCTTTGACAATGGTTAACTGAGAGAAGGATGGCCAATAGATGCCTTCCGTCATTTCGTTATTTAGCCTATTACTGTCCTCACTGGAAAGTGATCAGCAAAGCGTACAAGACCCACACGCCGAGCAACACTGCATGCCGATCCCCTGGTTGGTACCAGCAAGGGACTACTTTTTCTTCCTTTTTCACTTTCTTATTAGGTTCGGTGCCGTCGATTTTTGCTATGGAGTCAATTATGGAGCACGTTGCCAAGACTTTGGGAAAGACGCCGGAGGAAGTTCGAGTGATAAATTTATATCAGAAGGGGCAGATCACGCCGTATGGGCAGCAGTTGCCCTACTGCAGCATTTCCTCGCTGTGGACTCAACTGATTACGTCGAGCGACTTCCAAACGCGAAGTGCAGCCATTCAAACGTTCAACAAGGTAAATAATGACGAGAGGCAGTCTTCGATCCTTTAATTCTCGTGAAGGAGAACCGTTGGAAGAAGAAAGGTCTTTCCGTTGTTCCTTTGAAATTTGGAGTTATTCTAAGTGGGGCTCCCTTCACTTGTGTGATATCCGCCTATGCTGGGGACGGATCGGTTGCTATATCGACGGGAGGTATAGAAATGGGACAGGGTCTCAATACCAAGGTAGATAAATACGACGTGCACGTAATTGAATCGAGGGCTTGTGGTCTAAGATTGTCCAAGTGGCCGCGTCTACTTTGGGCGTCGACGATATAAGCCTAATCAAAATCAAGCCATCGTATTCATTGATTGGTGCAAATAGTAAGCATAGGGGTTCGCACCTTTTGAATGGTAAAGCAGACGACTTGATATCTTTAGACAGTACGACGGGTGGCAGCGTTGGCAGTGAGCTAAACTGCGCGGTATGTCCGCGATTCTCTTTCCTCTTCTTTTTTTCACTCATTTTCAGGCTATTCTTTCTGCCTGCCAAGTGCTTAATGACAGAATGAAGGCGGCCAGGGCCAAACTACCGGCCACAGCGACTTGGCCACAGGTGGTTGAGCAGAGCTACAAAATGGGAATTAATCTCACTGCTGAAGGCTGGTGAGAAGTTCTTTATTTATGAACACCGTTAATAATTGATGTGTTTGAAAGGGTGGATGTGACTTCAAGGCAACCGTTCAGCTATTGCACGTATGGCGTCACTTGCACCGAAGTGGAACTCGACGTGCTGACAGGCGAACACGAACTAATTCGCACAGACATGTTGTATGACTGTGGAGAGAGGTACACGTCAAATAGTCATCTACGCTAGCCAAACTCTTTTTATCGTAGCATGAATCCTGAAATTGACGTTGGACAAGCTCAAGGGGCTTTTGCAATGGGCATCGGCTATTGGTTGACCGAGCATTTCGTTCGAGATCCCACTACGGGAACGCTGCTGACCTCGAACACTTGGGTAGGTGCTACGTTGTAATTGTAGCTTCTAAATTGAGCTCGTGCATATACAGGAATACAAGCCGCCGTCTTCGAAGGATATCCCTGCTGACTTCAGAATTGCGTTTCTTAAAGATGCACCAAATCCGCTCGGCATTCTTCGATCCAAAGGCAAGGGTGGGGGTTTTACGAGGAACTAATATTTTACCGTTTTCTAGCTGTTGGAGAGCCGCCCATGTGCATGTCTTGCTCCTGTTTGCTTGCACTGAAGCACGCCATCGAAAATGCAAGAAGTGAAATTCAGAGGGACGAGCACTTCTCACTGAGTGAGTTTTACGTGAGTATGAAGTACATATAGATTTTTTGTTTAGATGGACCAGCCACTGTGGATGTCGTGCAAGAAAATTGCCTCGTCGACCCTAACCAGTTTTCTTTGTACGGTTCCGCCCCCTTTGCACGCAAGACGGAGACGACGCATCTGCTCCCTGGTTAGCAATCCGACGTCAACGGCTTCCGCGATTATTCTTATACCATTCTAAACGACTTTTTCTCTTGGCGACTGTACGAGATTTTTTTCGAGGGTCCCTATATAGGACCCACGATCGTACGCATCGCGCTTACTCTTCTACTTTCACATCGCGCGTCTAAACGCTTTAGGAATGCTCATGACTGTGTCTCACTAGATGCGTTTACTAGGTTTGTGTCAGTTTCGGCGCTGAAAGAAGAATGAATGGATCGCAAGGTTTGCATATTCCTTTGGGGTCCCCAATGTAGGCATGCACTTAGGGGCGGGTCTCTCTGCATCGTGCATAGAGATTAATTGCATGCTGTGCCACTGGCCTCGTTTTGGGCATAGTCAGATTTCCGATCGAATCTAAACACTAGGACTCGATTTCTGCCAGTCTAATCGAGGGCGGGTTGGGGCTCATGCGAAGGCTTAGTGGCATAGCATGCATGAAACTCCCACGGTATGTACGACGCAGAGAGTGTAGACGGACAGCATCTGGCTCTAGAGCAGGTAGTTGAGAACGTATCAGCACTCGTTGCATAACTACGATAGTGTGTACGGGTCCTTCCCTTGCATTAGGGTTTAGTTGGCGGCTGCTAGTAGGGTAGGGCGTTGCAGAGGTTAGCAGGTTATAGCTCCCTTCCCTCGAACGTTGGCTAGCAGCCGCCACGTGCTTTCGACTATCTTTTAATGGATTGTCAGGTAATTTGGGCATGTTTTATGTCCACGATTCTGTACAGTCGTAAGCGATTATCTTTTCCACTGTGCTTCTGGAAGCAAACGCAAGAGAGTGCGGTAGAAGGCGTAGCGAATGAGCCTTTTCAACCAAAACGAAAAGTTCTGGCGTCATCCAAGATGGCCGCCGCTCTCTATACTACTAAAGATCTTTACTTCATTGTATGCATCAATGACCAATAGAACAAAGAAACCAAACGTAGTTCTGCTAAGTCATCGCGATAGTTGCACTCATTACAAATGAGATGATATCCAGCCCCATTCGAGTGCGACCGATTTGAGACCAGCGACAAAGTACCAGTCGTGAATGGGAAGAATCTTGGTACCAGTTTCTGGGGAAGGATAATACAAACCAGGATTCATTTGACCGTATTTTGCCAAGCCCTCGAAACCGCTACTATCGTAATCGATGAAGTAGACATGCGGCTTTGGATCTGCCTCCAAATCGACAATGATGTTTTCGTTTCTCAAATCGCCATGGACGAAACTGCCGGAGTGCAACTCCTGCGTTTGCTTCTCCACAAGGAGAAGCAAAGTGCGATAAATTTCACTTGCCTTTTTCCTGCGGGTAAGCCGTCCATGTCGAGGCCCCTTTCTCATCTTCTCCTGAACCGCCATTAGGAAAGAAGAGCCATGGACGTAGGACATGACCAGAGCAGATGCATCTGATTGCGAACACTTCCAGCGTCCGAGTATGGGTGGAGCAAATCCTTTATCGGCCGCGTACTTGTGAGCCTTGTCGCCGTATTCATCGCCGGCGCCGTCAAGGAAATACTTGACAATGACCCTTTCCTCCTCGATTTGGCCCATGTAAACGCGATAATTGATCTTCTTTGTGAGCCTGCAAGAACGTGCGTCAGAGAGATGCCTCCGTACCTTCGCGCGTTATAAAGAATACCTCACGCTTCGATTCACTTTGTCATCTCCCTCAAATTGGAAGTCTTTGATTGTGACTCCCATTTTCATGGCATACTTCCGCAGCGCAGCCAACGTCTTCACAATCTTGCCAAACACCTAAGTACGAATACAGTCAAGAAAGACGCTTAATGCACGCGAAAAGCTGCTGCTCGTTAAAACCTGATAAACTTTCTCCACATCTTCTTCTCCGTTATACTCGACGTTCAGTAGAGGGTCTTCCCTGGCTAGCGTGCCATTGATTGACGCATAAACCTCAACCGCACCCGGGGCGCATTTCGCAGGAGGAAAGGCAATTATTGCCAATATCGGCCATGAATAGTTGTCCTGAATATGACGTGAAATAAGAACAAAAAATAATTTAAAATGAAAACGTACATAAGCAAGACTCTTTTCAGTAGAATGCCTCCACCACCTACAATCGTAGGGTGCTAAGCGACAGCATTGAGCCACTTCTACCTTGCCTCGGTCGCGTTCTTTCCTCTCAGATTTAATGCTGACGATTCCATACGCTGCATGACAAGGAAGATCTAATAATTGGCATGCTTCAAATTAAGACTATCACTTTCTACGAGTTCACAGAATGAGCATACCGCAACGGAAAGCGATGTCCGCTACGACTGGATAGTCAGTCCACCGTCCTTCAAACGATTTGACGCCAGATTTAAACGCGGTCCCGCTTTCATTCATCAAATCGCAGATTGCCATGAAGCACTCAGCTCTCCTATTGTGACTAACCCATACCCCTCTCGACATCATCAATTCGATGTAGTCTCGCACAACTGGAGATAAACTTGACGGAAGTTGAGGATCCTGCGCCCAAAACAAAAAAAAAAGATCGCAAAGTAGCTGGGTCATTTTTAGGTACGCAGGCGCTTTACCTCACTGAGGTGCTGAAATGCATCACAGAAAACAGGCGTGCAGGGACAGCGAGACCAAAAGTGAAAACTACGCGGCGTCACTTCATTTTTCATTGCTCTTTGATTCGTTTGAGCGAGGACATCGAACGACCCTTCATCTCGAATTGAGGAAGCTTTTCACGTCGCCTTCGACGTTGCTATAGACTGTGCTTAGAGCGTAACTCTTCTACACACAAATAATGAGAAAATTGAAGAGAGATGAGGCGAAGCAATAATGGCCATGACTACCGATGCGTTGTCGTGTGTTGC